>NW_027466931.1:505000-580000 GCF_046128005.1 Genypterus blacodes
GCGAATCAGAAACGAGTTTCTTACAGTAAATGTCGGCATATTTCTGTTTTGTCTTCAGCTATTTTCGTGATTTTCCTGATTGTACCTGATGGAATCTGTCTTTATTCCGTCTTGTTTGAAGTTTTTTCATTGGAAACGGGGTTGAAATGATCTAGCTCGACTCATGGATGAAGAAGCCGCTTCCATCCCTCCGTCTCTATGTTCTCTGATTCTGTCTCGTACGAATTCATGGCGATGGACCGCGCCGGACCCAGACTGGCTTGGATTTAGGAACAGGACCTGAACCGAAGACGTTTAGGTTCCTAAACTACTACGGCGATTTGGCCTGTCAATAACATTTCATAGCCAAATGTTAAAAAAATTAAAGGAAGCAGGAAACAAAGGGGACAAAAATGAGTTTGGGGAATCTGAGACGCAGGGTTTCATCCCGTTTCCAGCACCAATCAGCAGTCGTCAGGAATTCTTTCAAAACAAGACGGAGAGACGCTTCACTTCCTGTGATCCATTTATCTTTATGATTTAATTTTTTGACAAACCAATTGCTGCATTATTGTTTCCTTCTCAAGACATGGGATGAAAAGAATTTTGGGACTCGGTCAGAGCTGAAATGATAAAGACGGAGGAGGTTTTTGTGTCCTGTGTTTGTGTGTGTGTCCTGAGGCATTGTGGGTAGCGCAGACACTGAGCAGTTCCTGTCCTATCTGTCAGATTCATCATGTTTGTCTAAACTGTGTGGAAATTCCTCCGCGAGTTAAATTCTTCGTTCTGTGCCGCAGATAAACTGGGAGTTAGGGTCGGGATGAAGCTCCGCCCCTTTTCTCTGCACTACCTAAACAATATGTCGGAGAATATTCGGTGGCCTAATCACAGCAAAGATACTTGTGTCCTCCTCCTCCTCGTTTGTCTCCTCCTCCACCTCTTCTGTCCTCTTCCTGGAAGAATGAAGTGTTTAAGGTTAAAACGGGATGGAATGCTGCTCTGTCTGTGTGTGCATTTGTGTGTGCGTCTGTGTGTGTGTGTGTGAAAACTGAGTATCCGACGGTTGAGAGTCGCCATTGATGACTCAGTGTTCAAACAGTAAGTCCTGGTGCTTGCGGGGGTCTCACCTTCAGTAGTGCGATGCCTGTGCGTTGATGTACATCCTCTGTATTTGGGGGGGAGGGTGGCTGCGGGTGGACAGAGGGGGTGAGGCAATTGGGAAGGGCAGGGGTGAGGCTGGGGGAGGAGGAGCAGGAAGTAGGCGGGAGGGGAAGAGTCGGGCGCCGCAGGGCGGGGCCAGAGGAGGAGAGAGGCTGCTGGGAGAATCACAGGTACTGCTGCTCCGGAAGGACACGTCTGGAGGGAGGGCGAGAGAGAGAAAGAGAGACACAGAGAGAGAGAGAGAGAGAGAGAGAGAGAGAGAGAGAGAGAGAGAGAGAGAGAGAGAGAGAGATAATCATCTTTCCTGCAACCACATCATTGCTGTAGCTAAAAATGTAAGAGTGGGAGAAGAAAGATGAGACAGAAAAAACAGGAGAGGGGAAAAAGAGGAGAAAAGGGAGGAAAGGACAGATTAGATAGAGAAAGAACAGATGGGCAAAGATAGAGATGCAAGTGAGGGAGGAATATTTACAGTGAGAAGACAGAGAGACGTAAAGAAGGAGGGCAGAGGAGGAGGGGGGGGGAGGAGGAGGAGGAGATGTTTGGTGGCTTTGATACTGAGTTCCCTGTGGGACGCGAGCTGAGCGAAAACAACAACACAGTTTGATTCAAAGCAGCCAGACAATTAAAAACCAAACGCTTCAACCCTGATTCGCTCCTTCCTCTCCTCCTCTTCCTCGCTTTTACACTTCAAAAAGGCCAGTATTCTGTGAGAAGAAAGTCTGAGAGTTGATTTTTGTGGCCTTAATCCTCTCGCGTAGAGAAATCGCCAAACTCTCTAGCACAGGGATGGGCAAACTACGGCCCCCGGGCCACATGCAGCCCATTGCGCTTTTAATGCGGCCCGTCAAATATTGGTACAAATATGGACGGATTGCCGAATTTAACAGGGAAAAATACTGGCCTGCTTAAACGGATCCAGGATCAGGTGAAAAGAGGGAAACTGAGCTGGATGTTATTTTCCTACATTGCATAATCCAGTGGTTCCCAAATTTTTTCTGCAGGAAGACGCAGGTATCGCGTCTCGATGCTGATCACCAGGACCTGCTTTACCACTCAAATGTCCGCTGGTTAACTAAAGTTTATGAGTGTGGGAGCTCAAAGGGGAGATTTGCTCATTTTTGGAGTCATTTGGGAAGCTGATGATTTTCCTGAGCTGAACAAAGATTGGCTTTGTGATTTTGCTGTGGACTAATTGACACACAGGAATGAGCTGAATGTGAAGCTACCAGGGAAAGACCAATACAATACAGAAAACATGTAAAAAAATAAAAGGGAGAAGTGAGCTCTTGGGGAATGTATTCAATAGCTTTTACATGTAAGTTCAAACTGGCCCTCTGAGGGAACCAGATTGGGGGAAAACATTGAGTCCAACAAATACAACCGTCTAACACAAAGGGAACTCTTTCTCTCTCTGTCTCTCACTTTAAACTCAACAAATTATTGACAAAAAAAGGTCATTTCATCTGTGAATCTTGAATGTTTCTGTATTTGGTTTATCCTCTGTGGAAAGCTGAGTCGGTAATAAGGGTCCAATCCAATTGAATTGACTCACAGCCGAGCATCAAGCGAGTCCCGTGAGGATTTGAGCGTTGGATAAAAGCCAATGAGTGTACACGCACAGAATCCTAAATCAATAGACTGGAGAGAGAATAATGTTCAACAGCTTGGCTTTAGACAAACTCCGATTCCACATCAAATATTTGGTCGGTACTTTTCCATATTTTGCTCCCAGCTGTTATGACGGGACCTTTGGCTCCATTCTGGACCCGACCCGAGCCGCAGATGGAGAAACCTGACAGATGGAAACTGCAGTTTGGATTAAGCTGAAAGCCAACTCCTCCTTCCCTTTCAGTGGCGTCTGGATGTCTAAGGACACCGGCGTGGGCTCAGAGTGATGAAGGCTGAAAGGGGGAAGACTACACGCCATGCAATCTTTATGCGCAATCCATTCCTAATGTGTTTAAGTTAAAAGATGGATGTGAATAAATGATGGTGTTGGACTGAAGACGCCTCATGGGATTCATAAAGAAGAAATATAATAAAGAGCCACGTCGCAAAATGATGGAGCTGTTGTGGCTTTGGGCTGAATGAAGTTCAGGGATGAATACAGAGTGAACGATGTGTGTGTGTGTGTGTGTGTGTGTGTGTGCGGAGGCGGCAGTGAAACTCCTGCAGGGAGTCTTGATGCTGCGGGTTTAGGTTATTAACAGTTAGAATACTTCAACGAGAAAAATGTAATTAAAAACGGTACAATCTGGAGTATGTGTGTGTGTGTGTGTGTGTGTGTGTGTGTGTGTGTGTGCACGTGTGTGAGCCATGTGAGGGATGGGATGTATATTAAAATTCATTGCATGTGTGCGTGTGTGTGTGTGTGCGTGTGCGTGTGCGTGTGCGTGTGCGTGTGCGTGTGTGTGTGTGTGTGTGTGTGTGCGCAGTACCCAGGTGCAACAGCGTGTACTGTGCAGCCAGCTCTTTGGCGTCCTCCAGCAGCACACACAGCTTGTCTGGCATGTAGCTGTTACCTGTGGACCGTATCACAACCTAGAAACACACACACACACACACACACGAGTAGGACATGTGAACAACTCTGATAGGAACAGTCAGTAGAAGGGGGGGCGGCGGCGGCGGCAGAAGCTCTATGGGCACAGCCGTGTTGTGGGCGTCACCTTGTATATGAGCGGCAGTACTTGGTCCTCTTCGGCGGCGCAGTAGAGGTAGTACTCAGGCAGCAGCCAGCACTTCTTGCAGCAGTAGAGCTCCAGCAGGCTGACGGCGGAGCAGAGCTGGCTCGGTTTGAGGGAGAGGATGCTGACAGACGACAGAGGAGTGCCGGGGATGAAGGGGGGCACAATCCTTTCTGGATCCCCTGCTGCTGCTGCTGCTGCTGCTGCTGCTCCTGCCCAGATAAACACACACATATAAATAGAGATATAAATACATATACACAGGATTACTGCGGTTTAGCTTCCCCCGTGCCAAACAACCTGCATCTACAAACACACAGGCACGCAACCACAGAAAATACTAGTTTCTGATGAGAAGACAGGAGGCAAAGAGGTAACTTGTGACATTTGAACTCTCGAACATCAACAGCTTAATTTTCCAAAAGAAACGTTTTAAACAGGCTTTAGTAGGCAAGAGTGGATCATTTGAGCAGGTCTGATGTCATTTGGTATCTGTGTGGACTGCTGAAGTGCCTCTGAGCAACTAGGACTCATGGACCGCTCCAGAACCCATCAGCAAAATGCTTACAAATGTATAATGTCTGCTTGTGGTCCATTTGTTAGGACACACACATTCTCATAAACATTCAGATTGACTGAGCCACGCGCCGGTCTGATGGATGATCTCAGCAAACATTGACTGCAGCCATGCGTTTCTGCTGAGCGGCACAGAAAATTATTCACACACACACACACACACACACACACACACAAACAGCAATATACAATAAACAGCAAGTGTGTGTGATTGGGAGCTAACATGCATAGACGACAGTGATTGGGAAGAGGACCTGTCTTGATTCTCATCCAATTCATCGGAATAAGAATAAATCAAACATCTTTCAGACCTTTGTCGTTTCTAGAACTTTTCCAGGATTTTCCCCGACTACAATGAGATTCACTTCACTTGTAACACTGATATGTTGAGAATAATACGTCAATGAATCTGTCCTCTGCCTGCGTTCAATGTGAAAGCTAACTTATCACTGTGATAAGTTTCAAACTGATCCCTGAACTGTCTCATTACTCGCTGCCTAAATCTCTCCCTCCCTTCATCTGTCTCTTCATGGCCGTCCACACTCCCGTTTGATTCCTTTCTCTCCGCTTCGTCTCCTCCGCTCCTCTCTTATCCCGTTGTCCGCCGACTTCGAAGCTTCATCTGTCGTCGTCACGTTTACCTGAACCCCGCACCCCTCAATCTTCTATCCAACAAAAAGTGGCGATTCCATTTAGCACTCTTTATTAGGTTACACCGGGCTCACCATTTATCAATCAGGCCTGGTAAGTTTCGGATGGCTGAACTTCACCAGCTGTATGTTTACTTCCGCCCTCTCGGCAGAAGAGGAGGACGTCTGCTTGTCTCTCTCCATCAATCTCTTTCTGCCCTTCACCCCTGGCTGCCTCTTATTTCTCTCCCTGCCTTCATCCCTCCATCTTCTCCTCACATCTTAAATCTCTCTCACCTCCTCCTCCCCCCAGTTCTCTCCCCCTCTCTCTCAACCTCCTGTCTGCCTTTCACTCGTCCGTCCAATCCTAAATTTGCCCGCAGTCGCTTCTCTCTTGTTCTTCCTCCACCTTGTCTTCCCCTCTCATCAAATTGGTAAAGCGACTGGGGTGGAAACAACAGAAACAAGTGAGTATGTCCATTTGGGCTACATCTGACTTTCTTTCTATTCTTTGTATTGGTACTTGTACTCTGTATTTTCACTCTTAACTGATCAGTTTGATGTTCCCGGGCCACAAACGACGACGTAACTGAGCTTTGGTTAGAAAAACAACACAGACCTTAATCGATTATCACTTAAAGCAAGAATTGGACCGCAGGGCTTTTACCGTCTCTCCTCTGAGGAATACTTCACAGCTCCATTATAGCAGCGTAACTTGGAAACTTCTTCTCATCTTCAGGCTGGCTGGAGGCAATCGAGAAAATGGAATTCTAATCCACCGCTACATTATCATCAGGGCGGAGTCGATGTGAGACTTTATGAATGTGAGCATTAATGGATGAGAAAAGGAGACCTGCTCAGAAGATAAAAGCCCAATATATAAAAACTGCTGATTAAAAATAGAAGGTAGAGTCTATCCTCAGGCTTTGTGAGGTTTAAAGCGGTGCAAAGGGACACAGAGACGGAGGATTTGATCACACGGCCGCTGCTATTGGAATTCATTATCGGCCTGCAGTGATTCCTTTGTAGCAGCAGAAGCGGTGAACTCTATATTTCACACTGCATCCCGGGGCGGCATCCGTCGATCCCGGGAGGCCGGATCTATCCGGGTTGTTTGTCACAGGAGGGAGCGCTCCTGCTGGTTGCTGGTTCTTGTTCAGTGACCACAAAACCTCTGCTTACTAACAAATGAAATAATGTGAAGAAAAAAACTTTGGACAGCGGGTATTTGTGAAGTGGATTTTAAAGCTGCTAACAGCGGCTAACAGACTTTTGGAGCTCCTCAAACTGCTCAAATATTGCAGCACCTCCTCACCTTCGTCTGCTCCTTGGTAAATGGGGCCTCCCAGGCGTGGCAGGGACCTCTGTGAAGCTCCCCTGTCCATTGCTCCTCCTCCTCCTCCTGTCATCCCTCCTTCATCCATCTCTGGAAAGTGGTCGTCTCTGTGAGCTGCTACCCGTCCTGCCATCGCCCCACCTCCTCCTCCTCCTCCTCCTCCTCCTCCTGTGTAACTCACTCTGCTGCCGCTCTTCTTCCCACCCGAGCCTCCGTCTTTGCTCCCGGGCGGTTTGGCCAGCATGACCTCCACGGTGACCCCGTCCACCTGCGAGCCATCAAGGAGGCGCAGGGCGGCGACGGCGTCCTCGCGGTTGCGGTAGTGGACGAAGGCGTAGTCGGTGAGCTTCTTCACGCGCTCCACCGATCCCGGCTTGAAACGGGAAAACTCCTGCCAAATCGTTTCCTCCGTAGTGCTCAGCATCAGGTTACGGATCTGTGGGCGCGCACACATTAGAGGGGGAAAAACACAGAGCGTTCACTTGTGCTGCAGTGTAGCTAACTACGTTTAACTTAGCTTAACTTCAGTTACTCCTAGCTAGCTATTTTTCACCTTTCAACCTTTCTACAAGTAGCTTGGCCAACGCTACACAGCTACTTGTGAGAGTGAGCGCTGCTATAACTGTACTCATAACGCACACACATACAGACACACAGACACACACCAACACAGCTACTCCCGTGAACATATCCCAGCAGAGTAAAACGGAAAAAAGCATTAAATATTGACCTTTGAAGTAGCTTCCATGTAAGTCAGCTAATTTTCCTCAGGAGCTTGTGGTGTAAGCTAGCAGCTTTATAAGCATCGTAGCTTGGCCGAAGGGTGAATGTTTGAAATCACGATTAGCTCGTAGCTTCCTGCCTCTCTGCTAATGAGCGGTGAACCTTTAAACACTGTGCACCTGTAAACGTGTGCGACGTTCCCTGACTTCAGCTGGGAATACCTGACATTCCTGCCGCGTCCTCGTGAGTTAGTGGCCATCACCGTGGCTAAGCGCCGCCCAGCACAAATACTTCTGAGGGATTCTATCTACCTTTGGGGGCTCGGGTTATAAAAATAAAATCCCCGTCCGGGCGGCTCAGCGCTTCTGTAAACCAGCTTACATTAGCTTTGGCTGCGCGGCTCTCGTCGCCTCCCGGCCTTCCACAGGAAAAGCTTCTACCATAATTGATCCCCTGGAAGGCGAGGAGCTGCTGTCCTGCTGCTCCTCTTTCATCTGAACACGCCTGATGAGTATTTTAAAGGGCTATTCCAACATAAAACCTCAAAGGGTAACGCGACCATAGCATTTTGCACTATTTGGTCAAAAAACTCAAACTGCGACTACTTAGTCATAGCATCTTTTTTTTGTTTGGGGGGGGCGTTGTAGATTATGTACTGTATATGTCACACCTGCATTAGACACACACACACACAGACACAGACACACGCACACATACAGATACGTACATAAAGGACTCTGACGTGTTGCATGACCTCGTCGTCCACATTTTTCTCAGGGTCTGCCCAGTCCACCTGGAAGGACTGACCCCACAGCTGGAAGGCTCCTACACACACACACACACACACACACACAAACACACACACACACACACACACACACATCACTAAACATCCTGAAAGCTGACCAACAAGTTTGTGGGACTTTTGTTGGGCTGTAACCCTGGGATTTTACTTGATCCAAATGACTAATCACAATTAATCACAATGAAGCAGTAAATCAGATCGGTTCAGTTTTAAGTCACAGCTGGCATGAATCAACATACAATACTAAATCCGTCCTCAGCAAGACATGAAAAGATCAAGTTTGGTTTGCTTTAATGATGGAGAGCAAAACGGAGACTGTCCCATCACACTCAGTTATCTGTCCTCTAGCTCCCTCTGCTGGACAAAAACAGAAACATAGCTGTTTGCGTGTGTGCGTGTGTGCGTGTGCGTTTGTGTGTGTGTGTGTGTGTGCGGAAAGAGGAGAGATGATTCAGAAAGACAAAAACACCTCACACAAACAGAGATCGACATAGTTACACACACTGTTTGACAGAACAAAGACAGAGATTTAGAGAATTTAGTAGCAAAACTTCAGGAAATCAATTTGAAATGTGAAGAGAATAAGTCACTTTATAATAAGCCATCTTTGCTTCTGCATTCTTGGAACTTTTAGACTCAAAATATTAGCACTTAATTGTCAACTCGTAATATTTAGCTCAGGAGGAGCAGCAGATACACACACGCACACACACACACACACACACACAGACACACACAGGCTGTGTGTTATACCAGGTATGAGTTTTCTTCGGGCCATGGCTGCAGCTTTGTGGGTTTCGTACTGAACGAAGGCGAAGCCTCTGTTTTTGGTTTTATCAGTGGAGCTCGGGTACACGATCACATCCACCACCCCGTCTGTCAGCTGGAACACACACACACAGACATGCAGCAATGAGTTCAGACATTGCCAAGGACATACATTAAGCATAGTTAATGTATGGACTGCATGAATTTAATCAAAAGCTTCTGCTGCAAATGAGGAGAGAATTTCCAAAATCGGCGTGAACCTTCTTCATCTCCTCCAGGATTTCCTCCTTCCTCTTGTCTTTGGGGATGGAGCCGATGAAGAGGCGGCAGTTGTCCACGCTCACACACACCCCGATGAATTTCCCTGGACGGATCTCGTGGTTGTCTAGCCCCTGGATGGCCCTCTGAGCCGCCTCCCTGCAGGACGGAGCAGGACGTGACGTTTACATCTAAATTACACTCACGACAATCAGGTGTCACATCTGAGCACAGCGCGGCGGTGACACACAGCTTCGTCTCTGACCTGCTGGTGTACATGACGAAGGCGTAGCCGCGGTTCTCTCCGCTGAACTCCATCATCAGCCTGAACTCGTAGATGCGTCCGACCCTCTCGAACACCGGGACCAGGTCCACCTCGTACATGTCCCGAGGAATCTTACCCACAAACACCTCACAGCCCCGCGGGGGGGGAGGGCCCTCCCAACCTGCACGGGGGTCACACGCCATTCAAACGCTGCACTTAGGCTGCACTTTACGGGAAAATGCTCATTCAAACACCTTACAAACTAAAACCATCAGATATGTACAGAATGGTGTAACTCACAGACTAACAGATGGAAATATTGGATGTAAATTTCACACACACACACACACACACACAAACACACCTGGTGGGGGCCCGCCGTACTTCCTCTGCCCGTTCTCCTGCACCACCCTGTAGCCCGTCCTCTCCATCAGGGCCAGCAGCACCTCCTCATTAGAGGAGACCGCCTGGCTCTGATGGCCGTTCTTGCGCCGCGGCGGGCTGCTATGATTAAACTCGGCATCCATCCTTGTCGCGGTAATAATCTGAGCACAATGTCACATTTTTAGAGTCATGTTTCTACTTCCTGATCAGGTGTACAACTTTAAAGAATGTGAGCGCACTGGCTTAAGATTCAATATTACACGGATGAATGAGAAAATGAGAAAATGTAAAGATTGAATACCACTTAAACTAGTATACCGTGCCCAGTTTGACCAATATATTTTGATAAATATATTGAACACAAACGTTGGTCAAACTGGGCACGACATACTAGTTAAAGTGGTATTCAATCTTTACATTTTCTCATTCATTTGTTACAATCTACAAGTAATTTGTAAGACTAATGCTAACAAAGACCGCTAAATTACAGATCAGTAACTCTATCTACTATCGGTAATAAATAATTAACTAATGGGTTCGGAATTTATTTCACGGGAAAAATACCGGAAAAATTATCCGGTGCTGTCATTAGGTTAGCTAACTTTTAAGCTAGCGGGTTAGCTAGAAATTAAACTGAGGAAAGACTCAAGTTAAACTTTTTGTGCCTCTAAAAACAACACTTACCAAAGTCTGTCCGCGTAAATTCTGCGCTTTAATTCGTTTTCTTCTAAAATATATAAATAAATATCCCAAAGTGTAATCGCTGATTGATCTGGTTACTTAGCCTAAATAAACTTGTGTCGCTGAAAATGAAATTCACTTAACTACTTATCTGACTGCGCGTTCTCCTCCAATGAGCTCGCGGAAAGTATGATTGACAGCTAGTGTGTTCCCGCTGAGCCAATCAGCACGGGACACAGCCGGGAGGCGGAATCAATGGCAGAAGTATTTCCTTGTGAATAAATAATATGAAATTCGTGCCATTCCATACGATTTTTGATTAAATTAACAGCTAGAAATTCTAAAGAATTGCATATAAATCAGATTTGTAGAGATAGAAGACAGGTTTCACTTGTTAGATATTGTTTTGGTCTGTGTAAGAGCCAGAGATGAGCTGGGTGATTTCATAATGTATCGTATAAAATCGTGACACCACTGTTTGTGAATTTGGTTACTTTGTATGACATCACTGTTGGAACTTTGTTTCTTGGATGACATCATTTTGTTAGGCCATGACATCACTCAATGGCTTCATTGTCGTTTAAGTGAATGTACAAAGTACATTTGAACTTGAGTTTTTGAAATAAAGGTGTAAACAATGCCTAGTCTGGTCTGATATGTTTCTTAAAGTTCTGATGTGGAAAGAGACAAACATGGGATCAACAACATACTGTAACCTCCATGACCTCCATGTCGGAAATAATGCTTCATTCTCCCTCACTTTGCCATAAGAGACCCTGTGACCCTTTCTAAAGGAACCCTAGAGGCTCCTGAGCCTCTTTTTCAGAACCTCTGCCCTCACTTAACATGCTTCTGTGTGTGTGTGTGTGTGTGTGTGTGTGCGTGCGTGCGTGCGTGCGTGCGTGCGTGCGTGCGTGTGTTAAACAATTGATAAATGATCAAGTAAAAATGAACGTAAAAATAAAATATGAAGGCCATTATTTTGTCAGGCCAATCTTAAACCCAGAATAAAGCACAGTAACATCTTGATATTCATTTTATGTGTCATGAAACAGAATTGAAATCGACAACAGGAGAGAGAGAAAGAGGTCAGAACTCATCTTGGCCACTAGGTGAAGCAGTTGGAACATCTCTCACATTACAGTGTCTCGGTGGGCAGAGTTGGATGGCAACTATGTACATTTACCAAAGTATTGTGCGGTGTGTTCAGGGGGAAGGGTACATTATTCACACATTTTCATTTTGGGTCCAGACAGCGATGCAGATTTTGGTCCCTCAGGCTCAGCTGTCCCCTGCAAGATGTGGTTCTTATAGAAAGGCTTCAAGTCGGGCCTCATTACATTACAGTCATTTAGCAGATGCTTTTGTCCAAAGCAACTTCCAATTGAAATTTATCTGGCACCCCCTCATATCACACACACACAAACACATGCATTACAGAGGGGGTGCAGGGCAGTCATTATACAGCGCCAGTGGAGCCTTGCTCACGTGCACCTCGGCAGTGCCCTGGAGGCGAACTGGCAACTCACCAGCTACCAGTCCACTTACTTGGTCCATACGGGACTCGAACTGGCGACCCTCCGGTTCCCAAGAGTCCCTATGGACTGAGCTACTGCCGCCCCCCTTGAGATGAATCTTAACATACAACGTAGGAACACATTCAGAGAAAACAGAGTAGTTTTCATCTCCTTTTATTTACAATAAAGTACAATATCAAGTGTTACAACATGAAGAAAAACAAGTCTGTACAAAAAAATACCTGATTGTTCAGAAACAATCATGTCGTTCAGAGCTTTTACAGACATTTACATATGCGCTTAGCCTGATTACGAGGCCACATTTCATCTGGGAACCTTTTATAGCGAGCATTCTGAGCTTCTGTTAATTGGAGTCTTGAATTGAGTGGAAAATGTTCCATATACCAAAAAGGAAACATCACAGAGTTTATAATAATATACATAAAGTGAGTTAAGCCACTTAAAGCCTGAGTGGACCCAGTGCCAGATCTGGGTACCTGGCAAATGGAATTGACAGGAGGTGGATTCTATCTGTCCTTACCCAGACGTAGAGCATCCCTGCAGGCATTAAAGCTCTGTAAAAGCTTCAGCAGAACACCAAGCTGCTCTTACCCAGAAATAGAGCTTCACAGGCCGCATGAACAGAGAGGAAGAGCAGTGAACAGAGCTCGAGGTCTGCTTGATTCTGGATCAGGCTGCTAGAAACCACTAGAATTGCAAATTGATGTATGTAAAATGCACCATTTACACAAACAATGACTGAAAGCACAACACACCTGAAGGAAACTTGTTGTGCCTATACAGTTGAGGGTTCGGGACAAATACTTGTGTTTTTTTAAGTTCAGTTTTTGCTTGCTAAATCCATGCTTATTGAACAATCTTCACTGTAAATGCTCCAGATTAATAACTGCAAGTCTAGTACGAATTAAAAATAAAAAGATGTATTATATGCGATGCTGGCAGCCAGAATGCAGATGTAAAAGTAGTAAATGTAGTACTTTTTCCTCTGGGCTTAACTGGTTAACAACAATCTTGTTTTTTCCAGCAGGTGTCACTATTTGTCTAAATGTTGAACATGTCCACATTTCCTGTAGATGTGTTTGCTGCCCTCTTGCTACACACACCCTCCACTGCCTGCAAACGCGACACCAGTCTACATCAAAACATCGCAGAATACTACTTAATTTCCCCCCATTCCTGTTGTTCATCCAACACAGCAGCTCAGTCTGTGTGTAACGTGCCAGTGCATCTCCACGGTAACAGTAACAGCTGTTTTGTGGGTGGAGCCTCTAGCTGGCCATCCACAGCGTGAAGGGGACGAGGAAGGCGGGCAGGGCAGTGCTGGAGGAGATCCCCAAACAGGCCATGGACAGGATACCCAAGAACGCCGTCAGTAAGAAGACCCGCTGGTCCCGCATCACAGACTTCAGCCAATCACAGAACTGGACAGAGAGGAAGAGGAGGAGCAGAGGAAGGATTATTCTTAAAGGTGCTTTAGTGAATCCTTAAGTTACAAAAAAACCATTGCCTTCTTCATTCTGGCATTCTGGTCTTCTTTCTTTTGGTAAAATTCCTAAGAACGACATCAGCTGGCCCCTTTGCTGCTCCAGCAGGGGCTCCTGGTGGACCCTGGCCCCCCTGTAACGACCCTATAATAATGGACTGTGGGCCAACAGAAATGACACACAGATGCACAGAGCTCAAATATTTAGGTTAGTGATTACAGGACCTGAAATCGGATCGGGGAACACTCTGTCTGCTTCGACCACAGACGTTAATTCAGTCCCGACTCCAGCTTCCAGCGCGTTTCCATGCCCAAGATGAACCCACACATTAGGCCGCGCCCCCTCCCATCCCTCACCCGAGGAGATTTGTTTTTTACCCAAAAATCCAGATGGAACGAAAAGTAAAAGAGCTGCGACCTCCACCGAGGCTGTGAAATGCACAAATCCCATGAAATCTGTTTTATTTGCGAAAAACAACTATGTTTGTCCATGACTGATATGTTTTTCTATGTTCTGAAATGTAAAGAGACAAACATGGGATCAACAACATACTGTAACCTCCATGACCTCATGGCGGAAATACTGCTTCATTCTCCCTCACTTTGCCATAAGAGACCCCGTGACCCTTTCTTAAGGAACCCCAGAGGCTGCTGAGCCTCATTTTCAGAACCTCTGCCCTCACTTAATGTGCTTCTGTGTGTGTGTGTGTGTGTGTGTGTCCTGCGTGAATGAGCCTCTTGTTCTCCCAGCTTTCTGAGTAATGACCCAGATTTTCCCCAACACTTAAAGCCAGCACACACGGAGCCCACTGCTGTTGGACTTTCAACTGCCATCACACCCCTGAAAAAGAGGAGGAGGAGTAGAAGGAGTAGGAAGGAGACGCCGACGTTTGGCTGGCTGGTCCATTTCCCAGACAGAAGTATCCCAAATGTATGTAGATCAGTGGTGGGCCGTCAGGGCCAGCAAGGCCTTCTCTGCTGGTCTAAACATCATTAGAATAAAAATTTAATTTTGATACATTTTTTCCACAAATATACTCCCCGTAGTCTATTCTCTTCATTTCATAGCTTTCATCTTGGTTGCGCTGCTTCCAGCCTCAGAACGAGATTTGGAGGGCTGGCCTTTAAGTTAGAGCTTTTATCCAATCATATTTCAGCCATAATGTGTTGCCGGGGTCCAAGAAATCTGCCCTTAGGCCCTCAGAATCAACAGTGCAGTCGCCTGTAGCTTAAAGTGAACGGAAACAAAACTGTGGCGTTAACCAATCAGATTTGAAGTTGGCAACAACACGTATTTTGCACGTATTTTGATTGGATACGCACTATTGAGAGGCAGAGCTATGCAGAGCTAACCAACTGAACTTAAACAAGCTAATTTGTGTGGATTTCAACAAGCTGTTTTTTTCAACCCAATGGCTGAAGGAGGAGAAGAGATCGATTTGGTCGCAGATATAATTACAACGCCATTTTCAAGACAAACTTTTAAAGAAAAGCTAGACATTGTGAGAAGAGAACGGCCAACAAATCCAAGAGATCTTAAAGTTGGTAGTTTAACACTCTTGATTGTAAATGCGGATTTATTGATTATAAATGCTTCGGAAATATTAATATAACTCTGTTGTACTTGACTATGTTAAGGTGATGCATTGCCCTGTTATACTGCGTTTCTGTCAAAATGTATAGTTTCTAGAGCCATGGCGTCATAATGATGGTATTAAGAGGTGGAGCAATTCTGGTGGGACTGTGTAGGACATCACTGAAGGCCTAGGTGTGAAATGCACGGCCCGCCACTGATGTATACGTATGTATATTAAATGAATAATAAATCCCTGTGGCGATCCTGCATGTATGATGACCTCACACATCCCACAAACTCAAATCACCAGTTCAAACCTTACCTGGTCGGTCTGCATGCTGACCGCCGTCCCGTAGCGGCAGTACGTGACAAAGTGCTCACAGTTGTTCCACAGCAGACTGTATGTGACTCGGCCCACCAGCCTCTCCGCTCCGAGGGCCACCTCCTCGCTGGCCAAGGGCCTTGTCCCCGCCGCTCCGTCCATGGTGTTGAGCAGGATGCTTGCACCATATGCAAAGTCCTCCACCGAGTCAACGCGTACACTGGCCTGTTTGGAGAGCACTCCGAGCAGCAGCCGCATGTTGGTCACCATCTCCTGCAGCCGACAGAGACAACTGCGTCAATGCATGGCGCACAGATGACACAAGGCTACGTTTCTATGGTGACACAGCAACACCAGTGCTTTGTCAATACTCATCTAATTCTCCTCTATGAAATCATATATCGTTTACAGTTCAGAGGAATACTTTGTACTTCTGATTAGGAATAATTAAGATGTGATCTTTCAAAATTTCAAGATTTTCCCAAATCATTTTGTTCTTCCATTACTTTTCCAAGTCCAGAAATGTGGTTTCCAAAATTTACTTTTCCAGGACTTCCATATTGTGATATCAATACTTTCAAATATTTCTCCCATCAAGGTACTTTAATCTAAATGAGTTATTAAGATAGGTCAGATCAACCCCGAGTTTTTCTTCCAGCTAACAATGAGGAATGAAGCTTCCCCTTTAAATGGCACTGATTTGATTTACAAAAACTCCAAAAACACCAGAGAAAAAAGGAGGAACAAATGAAGGAAAGAAAGACAGTAAGAAGGACGAGGTAAACAAAGGGAGAGGTAAGGAGGAAAAGCTGGAGGAAGCAAGGATGAACAGGGGGAGAGGAGGGAAGATGAAGGAGCACAAAAGGAAAAGTCGAAAAGTCGCTGGAAGTCATCAAAGGTACTTCGGTAAAAGTACTTAGTGGAAAACTTCTTAAACGTCCAATCGTTGTGTTGAGTGTTTCTTGCCTGGATCTGTCGACAGTCGGCGGTCAGCAGCGGCAGGATGTCCGGGATTAGGTGAGCCACCCGGTTGTCTCCCAGGTAGATACCGAAGTGAGTGAAGAGAGTCCGGGGCACCTCGAGCAGGTCGCCCCGCTGGAAGCTCCGCGGCTGCGTGCCAGCGGCCTGAGGCGCCGGCTCGTCCCGCTCGGAGCGCCTGCTGGGCGGCGTGTCTGCGCGCTCCGCCCGCAGAGGAGCCAGGAGGCTGGAGAGGCTGACGTGGGCTAAGAGAAAAAGTTTCTCCAAGAGGAAGGTGAGGGTGTCCAACATGACGAATGGGTGGGAGGAAATAAGGAAGAGGAGCTCTGCTGTCTGTCTGTCTGCGCGTTTGTTCCCTTTGTTTTGCTTTTATTCTGCTTTGCTCTGCCCCGTCTCAAGTCTCACTAAAGCATCCTCCTCCTCATGGCAACATTTGGATACGAGGAGGAGGTGGGGGGCGTGACACCATGAGGAAGGAGAAGAGAGAGAGAGAGAGAGAGAGAGAGAGAGAGAGAGAGAACTGAGCTGAACTTGCATTGTAATACCAATTTATTTACCTGCTGTTGTTTCTCTACTGCCTTTCGTCGCCTGTCTATGATTACAGATAATTAACCAACTGACTTACTAACTACAGATACAAAGGATCCATTTTGGCACATTTAACAGAGTTAATTGTCTCATTGTTAAATAAACCAATAAAATACTACATTGACTAGTACACTAACCATCGTTGACCTATTTCTGTTTTTGGCAGCAATACTGGAAATTAAGTGCAATTTCATACCGCAATAGAAGATTCCTAATTAAATGTACACAAGTATCTTTTTTTTTTTTTCTTAACCACATTGCTATAATTATTACGTTATAACTCGTCATTCATTCATGTCAACAGCCAGCAAGTCCATGAGTTAAAGCAACAGGAAACCAGGTTCAGCCGGGGAAAGAGGAGGAAAATTCACTCTTTCTCTTTCTTTCTTTGAGTTAATGAGTCCCACATGGCCCCTGTCCCACCTTCTTCCTCAAACCCCACTACTATCACACACACACACACACACACACACACACACACACACACACACATGAGAGAGAGAGAGAGAGAAAGAAAGAGAGAATCTGACACACACATACTCAGCTCCTACATCGAAGCCAACCAACAGTGAAGCGCTCATAATTTCCAACACAGCAAATATCCCACATGCACACACACGCGCACACTGCACTCAGACACACACACACACACACACACACACACACACACACACACACACAGAGTTCTGAATTTCATGGGAACTCTGCAGCGAGTGGTTGACACTCAAACGGAGCAATGCTGAGGTCGCAGCAGTCTAGCTTCCCAAAACCACCAAATGGTTTCAACACACACACACACACGCACACACTGTACATTCCCCTCTTTCTCCAAAAAAACAGTGTGTGAGTTGTTAAGATGCTTGTTTGAAACCAGTGATGTCAGACGGCTCAGTGTTGCTCACTGACATGGGGGCATCTACTCTGTTAATGTACACTGACTTACACGTACTGCATTTGAAGGAAACGTTTCTTAAACATCTCCCCGTTATATGTAACTCTGATCGCTGACATATTTTCTAAATGAAAGCTGCTGATTAGGTCTTGGGAGGTTTTGCTAACCAGGCTAATATGTGTGTCTATGCCAGAAGTCGTCAGCATTCCAAGCTAGCTACAAACTAGCTTTGAAACCTTGCGGTTACCGACAAAAACACATCAACATGTTGAAAGTCATCCATCCCATTCACTTTATTGCATTTCACAAGTAATAGAGATTTAAGTGTTTGGGGTTTTGGTCTACAACTGTCTGAATGCTTTGGATTTACAAGGATTCACATTTCAAGGAGAACCCGATCTCTGTCCATCATTCATCCTGAACCCCCCAAAGAGAGGATTTAGGGATTAAGAGTGAATTATGGTAACACACACGCATACACACACACACCGACACCCCACTGAGATGGTGTTGAATGGCAGTAAAAGAATGAGATTTGGCTTGTTGTTGTTGTCACACACACATTAGTGCTGACTTGCAACCCCGACTGAGTTGCAGTGAATGGTAACTGTGCTGATTGACAGCATGACAGGATGAAGTGTGTGTGTGTGTGTGTGTGTGTGTGTGTGTGTGTGTGTGTTGATGCTCTCCCACAGTGTTGGGTGGGTATGGAGGACTGGTTGAATCACAAATCACACAGGTTTTCCTGTTTTTAGCTCTTTTCTGCTTGTGTTTGGATCCATGCAGCCACACTGCTGACTGCTGTATTTGTTTAGTAGTTCAATGATGATTTTTGTGAGCCTTTCTTTGTGGGTGAACCTTGAATTTACAAGCCAACACATTTGTTTTATCATTTTTAGTAATTTGCACTATTATGTTTATTCTAGTATTATTTTTGTTTTGTATTATTTATATATAGTTATTTATTTATTTTAGGATAGTTTTGTATTTTTTTTTTGTTTTTCAGTGTTAAGTATGAAATGTTGTCTTTTTAATTGCAGGTTGCTATTTTGTAGTTACCTGTTAATTTCAGTAGTCGGCTGCACATTTCATTTCATTTCTAATTTTCTATTCATCTGCTGTTTACAGAAGCCCCTGCCCCACATTCTTCATCCCCAACATCCAACTTTCATCCATCTTTGTGTGCCACAGCGAGTGACACACATACAATGAAAAAGACAGAGTCAAAACACATCAGCATATGAGTTACCAACAAAAACAGAAAGTCGCCATGACAAATGGGATGCAATTTATCTCCCTTTATCCTCCATGACATCGTCCCAGAGGGAGAAGCAGAGAGAAGCAGAGAGAGAGAAAGAGTGTGTGTTGCTTTACCCTCGTTGTCAGTCTGAGCGACACAAAAAGGGTGGTGATGCTGTGACAAATGACTGCACAGACAACCTGCAGCATGCAAGCGCGCACACAAGGGCGCACACACACACACTCCCACGCTGTCTGAATGTGATGAATGTGGAAATCTTTCTGTCCATGCAGAACCTGCTGAGACAATCCACTGTGCTGTAAAACACATTTTTAAAGGCATAGTCCAACATTTTGGGGAAATAAAAGCCTTCATGTAAACAGCACTTTGACAAGGACGAACATTGGCAAACATCTGTACATAAATTCTCTTACATTTTCATCTTTTGCATGGAAACCCCCTCTCAATAAACATTTAAGGCAAATCAGTGAGAACAAAGACAAATGTGCCGGACCGTGGAATTACAAACACACACGTCTCTGTCCTGTTTTCGCTGTCAACACCTTTTGCTGCTGCTCGGCTTCCTGTGACAAAGAGGTGAAGAGGTTAGGAAGGGGAAGGCCAAACACACACACTTTTACCTAAAGGTAACATGTACTAAAATTCCAAAGAAAGAAAGAAACAGAGACTTTCATGATACACTCTTCAGTTTAGTATCTACAAAATTACTTATTTACATTTTCCTTGTTTTGATGTATTTAAAACTTGTGCACAGTCAGGAATCCTGCTAGGTGTCAAACTACAAAATATGATGGAAAATGGAGAAGGAATACTGTGAAAATACTCAGTACTGCAGTAGACTTTAAACTTTATACATTGTACGTTTGAGTCATCCTAACAACTTGAACAGATTTCCATTGAATTTCAGCATTTAAATGTTTCCCAAACAGAATAACTGATTTTCGCAATCAACACATTTAAGGCCTTGCTAACTTTTTTCATTCATTTGTTGGGAACTGCTGAGGAAAGCCTGCCGGACACATGCGACTCACATGTTCAGCCTTCACTTCGCTCGCTGGAACGCTCGCCTATCGGCTGGTTTCCACTTAAAGAGGTGACATCACAGTTGGCGTCCCTCTTGCGAGGCAAACAGGAAACGAGCTGGAATTTCACAGCCTTTGTTATAGCACGTTGTTCAAAGATAACTCCAATTTGACAGTACTCTCTACGATGTCGTTTGATTTGCTTTTCTCTGGACTGGTATGCTTTTAATCTGCATTGGGGTTTTTATGGTTACTTGTTTGTTTACAAATGTTTTGTTTATTGCTCAAGCGCTGACGTCATTTCTCGCAATCTATTTGTTCTTGTTGAGTTCAGGCTCCCAGCAGAACCTTTTATCCAAAGTAATTTAGAACAAATGCAACAGTGAAAAATGATTTTAATTTCCAACGAACAAAGGAGATGAAAGGTCACAGGCTGCTTTCTCCTTCACTAGTTTCTGCACCCATTTTTGTCACAAACTTTCCAATGACATACGATACTTGTGTTTTGCTATAAGATGATGGATAGGTGTAATTAAACACGCAGAGTAAAATGTGAAAGTACAGTTTTGTTATTTTCTGCACAAACTGACTCCGGCATCCACCAGAACCCTTAGTTAACTTAGCTGTTCCCACTTTTCAGGCATTACAACTACCTGACAATGCAGCAACTGTACGAACGTCTGAACAGATGTAATATTTGAATTTGTGTCTAGATTATTGTGCGTTTCTTCTGATTGTTCCATTATGTAGTCATCAAAGCAGTCAGAGATCCAGAAACCATCGAGATAATTAGAAACGGGGATAACAGCTGACAGTTTCACTTTTTTTTTTTTTCAAGAGAGTGAAGAGAACAAAGAGCTGTAAGAGAGTAATGTAGCCCTTTCTAATTTTCTGGTAACGAGTGGAATCAGTGAAGTTAAAATTTAGTTTGATCGAACTTTGTGGTTTGGTGTGGTTTGCACCTCCCCCGACCGGCGTGGCGGAAAATCAAACCGCAGCCTTTACTCGACTCCAGGACTTCATTTCCTGGCAGAATGATCTGAAAAAGGCAGCGAGGTGTTTTGGTGTTTTCTGATGAGACCAAACGGCGGCAATGTCAGGGGGAGGAGGAAGGATGTGAATCAGAGGAGAGTGGAGATGAGTTTGTCGCCCTGCCTGAAGTGGGAATCTGGTTTTGTCTGTTTGCAATTATGGATAAAGAGTCGGAATGGAAGCCAGAGTGCTGGTTTGGTGGATGGATGCGAACATTCCTGAGGCGCCACTAAATATGGGAGCTGGGCTGCTGGCAGGGTCACGTGGAGGTGATGGCGCCGGGGGAGGGAGACGTACCGAAATGCGAGGTGACCTGCCTGTTGGACCCGAGGCTGCCATGTGTCTCTTCTCATGTTTGACTCCAGCCTCTCAGATATGTAAGAAGCTTTGTTTACCCTCCAAAGGATAATCCTAAAACTTGAGCCCGGATCCTCGACCATCCCCCTACCTCTACAGGAAGGTCAAAGGTCAAAGCAGCAAGGCAGCAAAGGCACAGATTCAAGTCCACGTTGGGGGGAAATTGCATATTCACGTACCCACCAAAAGGTCCCCATCAGTACCCATTCTAGCTGGTGTTGACGACAATAGTAGGACATTCCTAGGTGTTAGCTGAGATATTCAAGGTAGTTCTTAGGTGGTAAACAGTTGTTAGGGAGTATGGGATAATTGCTAAGGCAGTTGTTGCCAAGGTGTCTGGGGTGGTTGACAGAGTCTAAGGTAGTTGCCATGAAGAGTCTGGGTAGCCTGAATGTTGTGTCAAATGAGGTTAGATACCATTACTCATGATAAAAAGTTGCTAACTAAATGGTAATGGCTTTTCATCGTGGTAGCTATAGGCAGTCTATGTCGTCACTAGTTTTCGATGGTTGAGTTGGCAATAGTAAGGAATTCCTGGGTAGTTGCCATTGTGTCTCTGTGTCGTCTGAATGATAAGTACACGTTAGATGCTATATGGTCACTAAGGTGGTTACTCTTGAATTGGTGGGTGGTTGCTAAAGTGTTGATGGTAGTTGAAGGAAATACTTCAGTAAATTAAGGTCTTGTGATTTGTTAAAAATTGACCTAACCACGCAGGTTTGGTCCTCAAAGTGATGAAAAAAAATGTAATGTCCCATCATGTTTTGGGTGTGCTGAGCTCAGGCACGTTGAGGAGCTGAAGAAGTTCTGGTGGCTCTTGGTGGATCGACATCCTGATATGATCTTTGTTTCCTTGTTTTGAGCCACAAAGGTTTCATTTGTTTCTTCGTTTTGCCCCTTGTCTCGCTTTCCACATCTCATTTTCCCTCAGTCCACCAGTGATTTGAGGTCAGGCAGTCCCTTCAGCTTTATATCCAGCAACATCTGAGCGTAGGCTTTGCCCTGTGGACAAAGAGAAGAAGATAGACAAAGAGAGAGGGAAGAGGCACATAGCTACAAACCACACAAATCACTCAGTGATATATGTTGTGTTCCTTAAAGAGAAAAGAAGAAGAAGCATCTAAATCCATATGGTGGCAGACGAGCCTTCTGACTGACTGATGGTGTCCATGATTGACCAAATAAAAACACATTTTGAAGTATCGCTAAGAAACTGAACAGTAAACTTGAGTAACAATAAAGTTTTCAATCTTGAATCAAAGTTGACATGTGCACATACTGAATGTTGCTGCTATATGTGGCTGTAATTGTACGTTATGTAAATGTGTTCAAGAATTCAATTTAAAATAGGCCACACAACCAAATGCAGAAAAATAAAATAAAATAACAACGCAAAAAAGGTATTTTAGCGTGTACTGTATGTGTGTTTGTTTTGTCATTGTGTGTTTGGCGGTGGTAAGAGTGGTGTGTCTGTATTTTCACATTGTGTGTGTCTGTGTGAGCTTATGCACTTTATGGGTCTCCAGTTTCGTGTGACGTGTGCATATTAGCACATTGTGAAAGTGTGTGAGTGTGTGTGTGTTGCTTTGATGTGCTGTGGATTCCAGCAAGGTGGTAAAAAGCTTTACAGGAGCCCCATTAAGCAAGTCTGGACCAACGGATGGAGGGAAAAAGGGGGAGGAGGAGGAGAAACGAGAGGAAGGATGTGTTACAAGGAAGAAGAAGAAGAGGGTGAAAAGGTCAAAATGGAAAGAAAGAGAAGAGAAGAAGGAGAAAGACTTAAGAGCAAAAGAAGGT
This sequence comes from Genypterus blacodes, assembly GCF_046128005.1. Taxonomy (NCBI): domain Eukaryota; kingdom Metazoa; phylum Chordata; class Actinopteri; order Ophidiiformes; family Ophidiidae; genus Genypterus; species Genypterus blacodes. The sequence continues at coordinate 528,102 of NW_027466931.1, forward strand.
GGGAGAGAAGAGACACAACAGAAAGAGGAAGTGAGGAAGATCCAGGATTGAGAAATACACTGTGTGTGCGTGCGTGCGTGCGTGCGTGCGTGCGTGCGTGCGTGCGTGCGTGCGTGCGTGCGTGCGTGCGTGCGTGCGTGCGTGCGTGCGTGCGTGCGTGCGTGCGTGCGTGCGTGCGTGCGTGCGTGCGTGCGTGCGTGTGTATACGCGGACATTACCGGAGGGTCGCTGCGCAGAGATGCCACCCCTCCTCCACCCAGTGAGTTCTGCAGGACAAAGTTGAGGCCGTGGATCCCAGGCAGGGTGTATCTGTAGGGGACACAGCAAAGGTCAGAGGTCACAGACAGTGTTGCTCCACCGACTCTTGATCCATTTTCGATTAAGGGTGAATCTTCCCCATGGCGACAGCTGCTGAGGATCTCCCACTCCCACACACACGCACGCACGCACGCACACACACACACACACACACACACACACACACACACACACACACACACACACACACACACACACAGACACACACACACACACACACAAAGTGTTGCTGTAGAGGTTTATGGCACACACTCACACATAAAGTACGGGTTACACTTAACAACACTGGGTTTGATGTTTTCAATATGTGTGTGTGTGTGTGTGTGTGTGTGTGGGTGTGTGCATGTTTGTGTGTGTGGGTGTGTTTAAAGTAGCCCAGTAAGGGGCCAAATGTGTATACAGTATGTGTCTTTGTGTTTCTGGTGGTAAAGCTGCACTGTATGTGTGTGTGTCTGTGTGCGTGTGTGTTGCAGATGGAGGTGTTGGAGCAGGGAGGAGACTCTGGGTGCGAGAGGAGACGCAGATTGGGGAGTTTGCAGCATCAAAGGCTTCGTTACGATAATAAGTAACACACCACCCACTCAAGCACAGCCACTCAAGCACGGGCTGCACAGGACGTAAGGCAGACCTTTTTGAACTTCATCATCATCATCATGCTTTTTCACACACACACACACACACACACACACACACACACACACGCTCTCTCGCTCTACTTACCTTGTGACAGCGTTTTGCGTTCCAGGCTGGATGAGGTGGGAGAAATATTCCTCGACCTGAGATGTGGTCAGGTGCTTCTTCAGGTAAGGGAAGAAGAGAGGATGGCGAGCGATAACTCCTAAAACGCAGGGACAGAAAGTCGCAAATGTTGGTGGATGATCTCGACAACAAAACATTTTCCCTCAGTTTCTGTAATTGCTCTTTCCCAGACTCCAATGTGGCTGCAAAGGTAATGTCGCCGATGCGTATCAAAGCGGAATTTTAGGGCCATAGACAACCATTCAGACCGGTTGTCCTGTGTTAAGTCACCACTCGATGGCGGCAGAGCCTTTCAAGAAAACCAACTGTTGTGATTGTGATTGATAGGTTATGAGCCTAGTATCATTTCTATGCTTTGCTCAGGATTTATGTGACTTCATGAAAATATGACACTCCTTCTCACCAGGCTCAGAACTTAATCAACCCTTCATACACTACCTCATTCAGCTCCATACAGCTGCCGGATGCCTAACCCAGTGGTTCTCAAGGTGGGGGGCGCAACCCTCAGGCGGGCGCAGAGCTACTCCAGGTGGGGCACTGGACCGTCTCGCTGAAGGAGAATGAACGTGCAGAGCGCAGCCCCTCCCCCGCCCCTGCGATCAGACCGCTCAGCCGTCCCGTATGGTTTTATATCATATATTATTATAAGACGGGGGGGAGATAACGGGGCGTGAAAAACTTCTGATCTATAAAATGGTGGCGCGAAAGAAAAAGTTTAGGAACCACTGCCCTAACCACACCAACTGTTTTGACTATTGGGTGCAGAGGGGGTTGATTGATAAGTTATGAACCTTAATTGTCAGGCTTTTCTACGCTGGGCTCAGGATGTATAAATCAGCCCTCGTAATTAAAGCCATAACTTAACTTGGATTAAACCAAACGACTAACTTAAATAACTGAGCTGAAATTAAAGACACCTCAGGATTTTTGTTATTCTGTCAAAATGGGATGTGCCAAGCTCAGAACGTATCAAACAACCCCTCATTCACAAGTGAGTGTGTGAGTGAGTGAGTGAGCCTTTTATGTAGCCTTTTTGTCTTTTGTCAGTATCTTCGCGTCTCGGATTTCTCACCGATGTTAGCCGAGTCTCCTTTGTCTCCGCTCCTGGTGTAGGCCAGCTCCTCCAGTCTATAGCTGTGAGGTCCACTGGGAAGTTCTGGACAACATAGACGCAAAGTGCAAAGTTATTGAACGACCAATATCTCACAAATGTTCCGACATAAGAATCAACGACTTAGTTCAAATGTCAACGCAACATTTATTAGGTTAATGTTTAAATTTAACAGCAGCCTATCACTTTCACTGGAAAAATGGAGGGATGTGGTGTGGATTCTCTGGAACGTGAAGGTGTGAGAAGTGGTGTGTGTGTGTGCGCACTAAAATTCAACCTGCTGGCCTCTATTCCTCTCTTTTCTGGTTTCTTTTTGGTTTCTTTTCCTCTATCAGAAGAAAACCATTAGAATTGGCTTGAGAGTCTCTAAACTGCATTCCATGTCTGAGTGTGTGTGTGAGTGTGTGTGCGTATGAATGTGTGTCAGTGTGTGCGTCGACTCGTGTTTTGTGTGTCTCTTTTTGTGTGTTGGCGTTGGTATGGGCCATGTGAGGGCAGCGCTGGTAAAAGGCTGAAAGGGTGAAAAGTGGCACAGCTTGTACTTTTCTTGTACTCTGAAACCACACAGACCACACACACACACACACAAACATACACACACACACAGTAATCCTGTTTAGCCGTGGAGTGCTTCTCACACACACAGTCCCTTTGTCAAACTTCTCTCTATTTACATTTTGCAGACTTACTCTTACCTTACATACTTTGCAGATTGGACCTGAGACAAAACGCACACATTTTTTTAATAGTTTTATTTCTATATTTATGATTCCTTATCCCCTTCACTCTTTCCCTCCTGTTTCCTTCTTTCCTCCCTCATTTCCTTCCTTTTCCCCTCATCTCTTCCTGCCTCTTTCTGATCCTATACTGTTGTGTTTGAAATGCTTGAAAATGGATCTTGTGTTGCATCATAGTTTTGAAAAGGTGTTTTGCTCTGCTGGTTTCTGTGTGCAGGTGAGTGAGATGTGGGAGGACATCGCCCCCCGTAGGCCAACAACAGTAACCGCAGCTTTACCTCTCACAGGCACAGGTGTGAAAAAAGAAACAAATAAATGCAAATATTCACAACATTATTCAGCTTTTCCCTTTCTTTCAAAATGAGTTGTGTTATTATTATTATTATTATTATTATTATTTACACTTTTCTCGGTTGAAAACATCACTTAAAGGCACAATCTGCAATCTAGAATAAACTATATGTGTGTGTGTGTGTGTGTGTGTGTGTGTGTGTGTGTGTGTGTGTGTGTGTGTGTGTGTGTTTTTGTTTACCTGTGTCAGGCGCATCCTCTGCTGAGGTGGGAGGGGCCTCCTGCTTGGCTGCGTCGGGTTCCTCCTCCATCAGCGTCTCTGCCAGCCCCCCGTCAACATGAACGTCCACCTGCCACGACGTCGCCCATACACAAAACACAGATTTGGACGGGTTCAGATCTGCTAAGTGTTCTCCATTAATCTGCAGTGGATGAGTGATATTATTGATCATTGATCCAAATCAGGTTGTACCTTCAGTTGTGATTTGGGGTATAAGAAGAAAAACGGTTTCAGGACTGGAGACCTGGACAACACGAGGACAGAGACCTGAGGTTTACTTTGGTGTGATTTGTAGCTACGAATCCAAAAACACGTAGTGGAAACCCTAAAATATAGCTCAAATGAATTGTTTACGCCACTCGGATCTCCGGAGACAAGAGGAGATTGTGTTGAATTCTAGTCATAAGTGAGATTCTGAACTCACACTCTGGGTCGCCCCCCGGCAATCCCTGTCAGCCCCGGAGCTGCAGACGTGGAGAGAGTGAGAGAGGAGGGAGGGAGGGAAGGAAGGAAGGAAGGAAGGAAGGGAGGAAGGAAGGAAGGAAGGAAGGAAGGAAGGAAGGAAGGAACGAGGGAGGAAGGAAGGAAGGAAGGAAGGAAGGGAAGAAAGAATGAGGGAGGAAACATAACAAAAACATTTTAAAACAGAAAATCAAACAGCCACTAAGCGGCACAAACAAAATGTCAACGAGTCAGAAAAAGTTCATGTGTGTTTGTGTGTGTGTGTGAGTGTGTGTTTGTGTTGAACTTGTCAATGTAAATAAATCCATGTCTGCTAGGCGAGGTCGAAACCTCCTTATCTGCACAGCCGGCAGAGCTGCTGCATACTGACTTGTGACAGTGTGTGTGTATACAGAAATACACTACTTGTTTGTGTGCACATTTGGGTGTAATAATGTGTAGTGTGTGTGTGTGTGTGTGTGTGTGTGTGTGTGTGTGTATACAATGAGTATGTGTGTGACTGTATCATACCCATGCCAGTCCCAGCTGGAGCAATTTCCCTGGCGAAGATTTCCAGAGCTTTCTTCTGTTTGTGTTGAACTGCCAACCAGATTACTGCCTCTCTGGAGCTCTACACACACACACACGCACACACGCGCACACGCACACGCACACACACACAGGTGGAGAGAGCAACAGAGGGAAAGTGAGTTTAAAGAATTGAAAATAACTTCAGTCTAACAACTGACCTGTATCTCATAGGAAACAACAGAGGAAAAAGAAGAGATAAAAGGATTGTGTGTGTGATTGTGTGTGTGTGTGTGTGTGTGTGTGTGTGTGTGTGTTACTTTGTAGCGAGCGTTGTCTCCGTACGTGTCTTCAGCTCCGAGGACCTGGATGTTGACAGAGCTGAAATCTTCAAGTCCTAACTGCTTAAACATACGCATGGTCCTGCACACACACGCACACACACACACATTAGAAATTATACGATAATGCCTGAATTCCTAATAATGCTACATTAGCTTAGCATTAACGTGCACACACACACCGTTTGATGATGCTGTCTGCAGTCCGTCGGGCCTTTTCTGCTGCTCGCGGCCCTCCGACCGGACACACAGCTGTGGCTCTGAAACCATCCAGGTAGGTGGAACACACCTGAGGAGGAAGAGGAGGAGCTGTGAGTTTGGTACAAAATGAAAACCAAAACTTTAACCCATAAAGTCATTTACAGAAATGAATGATGACATTGTTGTTTACCTTGTAGTCGTGGGACGGCGCGGAGCCTTTAGCGCCCGTCACTTTAACGGCTCCACCCTCTACACCTGGTGACACACACGTCAACACATAGTGTACGGGTTAAACACACCTCTCACAATGTTCTACTGACTTTACATAAAGAAAAGAAACACACAAATGTTTAAAAAAAATATCCCTAGAGGTGAATTTTGATGAAAAATGCAATTATTCACCCAGATGTTGCAGGTCACATTACCTCTACTGTCATTTTGTCTTTATGCTGTAAAACCTCAGTAATTCAGTCTATTAATCTCAAATTTGGAGCAGATGTGTACAACAAGCAGGGTAAGAACATATTATAAATGCAACCAGATTTGAGGTTTAAGTTTTGAGATATTCACAAAATCACAACAATAAAAATGTCATTTTGTGGGGTGTTTTTTATGTTTTTCACTCCAATAATTCAATCGATTCAAGTTATTCCTCATGACAGTCCAGTGTCCTATTGAACTGTTGCAAAGATTGGATACCAACTAGGCAAAAATGTGATTGTGACCAAAAATATTTGCATTGTTGGTTGGAGACCCAGAGGACTTCTGGTTATACAGGTTGAGAATGTTGTCTGCCCTTTCTACTTCCCATCATGTTTTACTTCGTCTTCATCCCGGCTTGAACCCGCCCCCGGTTATTTCAGTTCGGCTCAAGTTCACTCTTTCTGCTTCCAGAAGCAATAAATAAATTCGGGTCAGTGGGCAGGGAGGACTTCATTAGCCACAAATATTTGGAGTTTTAGTTCACGTCTCTGCTTATAAGTGGAACATTCTGATGGAGGAAAGCTGCAGAAGGACGTGATAGCATCCATCACTCCCACTTCAATGTTTCACCACTCAGTTCAAACAGGAGCTACAAACAGTTCACACAAGGGTGAAGCGGAGGAGAGGAGATGAGTAGAGGAGAGGAGAGGGGGGGTGTTATCCTCTCTCCTTCTTCCTTCCTTCCTTTTTCTCAATCTCTCTTCAATTTTCTCACAACAGTAAGAGTTTTACTCACAGCTTTATTTCAGTGTCTTTAAATTCATGTTAAAACGTCAAACTTTGATTCACCCTCATTGTGATTGGTCACGAGACAAATGCAGCAAAACCTTTGCGCTTGACCTTCGTTTCTTGGGTTCAGAACTAATCATTTAGTAAGTCCAAACCCCTCAGAGGTGCAACTCAGTTAACAATAACCAAAGATTGAATTCATCATATTTTCAACACGGGTTGAGGTGTAAGCTAGCAGAGACGCAAAGCAATGAACACATTTCGAAACATAAACATCTGTTTCTGTGGGAAACTGGGTCATACGGGCAGGCGTAAATAAAGGACGTTTTCTGTTGAGCAGCGAAATATTTGGGATTCTGTTAGCATGCTGGTGGATTTACATATATACCAAACGTTTGGAGGACTGTTTATCCAAAGCACAAGCGAGCATGACCGACTTAATGACCCGAAATAGAGGGGAAGACTATTATCAGCTAGGAAGAGTTTGGCGAAGAGTTTGTTTGGGTTCAGCAGAGGGTGATGAGTTTACACTGAGTTCTACCCGAGTTCACCGCGGGACGGCGAGAGCATGTTCAATTAATAAAGAAAAAAATAACTCGCTGATAAAGTGTTTATTGCCCATGAGGAGGAGGGGTGAGGGGTCAGCAAGTGAAGATCCAGACTTTTGTTTGAGGTCCACAGATGAATGTTTAAAAGTCATGAAAACAGGCAGCGGTTCAGCCAATGGTCAGGGGGGGATAGAAAAAGAATGGGAATAACAGCGAACGGAGATTGTGTGAAGATACAAAGACGCTTTTATTTACCTATAATAATAACAGTACAGACAGATACTAAAATAGTAAGAATACTGAGCGCATATAAACATACTGAGCGGGAAGAAGGGAGACGAACACCTGCCTAAAGTTCAACGCTTCAAAACATGTCGCCAATTGCTGGGTTTAGAACCCTCAAACTGACTCGTTGAAAAGGGATTTGCAAGAAAAAGTCGCGAGGGGAAAGAAATTTGCTTGTTTTCATAAGATGTCTGAGTAAACTTTAGATCAGATCAGAGGAGAGGTGAAGATCAGTTACTACAGGCAGTCATCACATATGCAGACGACATCACTATTTACACCCATAATACAACTCAGTGAAGTGCGTGTGTGTGTGTGTGTGTGTGTGTGTGTGTGCGTGTGTGTGCGTGTGCGTGTGCGTGTGCGTGTGCGTGTGCGTGTGCGCAAACTACCTGGTAGTTCCTTGATAACAACCTGGCTGAAATCACAGGTGACGTCAGGGAGCAGGTATCGCCGCGGGTCACCGATCTCATACACCAGTTGCTCGGCAACGGTTCCGAACGAGACCAGGCCACCGGTTTTCGGTGGTTTGGAGAGGACGAAGGATCCGTCACTGGAACATTCCACCACTGGGAAGCCCATGATGTCCCTTTGATCAGAATAACGGTATCACATGTCGGTATGAACCATAACCCTAAACATATAGCTAGTCGTGCGTATTTCGGGTCATTAGGCTCTAAGCTCTTTTGTGCCAACTGTGAGCATGTAAGAAGGAACTATTTACAAATTAAGCATTGGCATTCTTTTTAGACCACAGTTAAGCCTGACAAACTTTTAACATTTTAACCTCATGACGACTGACTGTGATCTGTGTGGACCCTCAGGAGAAAGTTAAAACTTCAATTCTCACCAGTCAGGAACTTTGTGCCAGTCAGTGAATATTCCACCTGTACTCTGAGCGCCACACTCAATTAGGTGACCTGCAAGACTGACACACACACAAATATACACATTACCTTTTTTGTGATATCTCATGAGTGTGTTAGAAGCTTTTAAGTGTGTGCGTGTGTGTGTGTGTGTGCGTGTGTGTGTGTGTGTGTGTGTGTGTGTGTGTGTGTGTGTGTGTGCGTGGGCGCGCACGTGTGTGTGTATACCTCCCAGCTGCCAGCAGATCATAGTTATTTCTCTCCCATCCAAACTGCAACAGATAAAGATACAGATAAATTACAAACATACAGTCTTTCACTTTCCCGCCCACCAACACAAACACACATGCACGTACACACACATACACGTACACACAGTAGCATACCGTGTGCATGAGTGGGCCCAGGGCTACAGCACTGTCCACACACCGGCCTGTTACCACGATATCTGCCCCCAGATCCAGACAACGCTTGATAGGAAGAGCCCTGCTCTCACACACACACACACACACACACACACACACACACACACACAGTCATCAATAATTTTAATATATAATTTTTGATTGTGTGATCAGTCTGCTGGGTCTACATTCTGTGTGTGTGTGTGTGTGTGTGTGTGTGTGTGTGCACGTGTGTGTGCATGCGTGTGCGTGTGTGTGAGTGAGCGAATTTGTATTGTGCGTGTGTTTTACCATGTAACAGTGGTCATTCTTCTCTACCTTTTCACCTTTTCAGCAGCCACACAAAGGTACACAACAAACACATGCTGCTGTTTGTACCTTGATGTGTGTGTGTGTGTGTGTGTGTGTGTGTGTGTGTGTGTGTGTGTGTGTGTGTGTGTGTGTGTTTGTGTGTGTGTGTGTGTGTGTGTCTTTACCCCAGGTAAGCATTCATACTGTGGAGTGTTTTAGGCAACTGCTGTCTACTGCCGTCAGTCATCTTCACCTCAGACAGAGAAGTTTTCTGAAAGGAGAGGAAGAGGAGAGGAGTTAAAATAAAACAATGACAAACATCCCAAAGTCATAATGTCAGAAATACCGAAAAGAAAGATAAAGATGATGATAATAATAATACTGATGATAATGATGAAAATGATGTTGAGGATGATGAGGATAAACTGTCAGTCCTTTTCATTATTACAGTGACCTGCTGCGGGTAGAGGATCCTCACCTGAGGCATGAGGTCATCGCCGGTCACCACGGCAACTTTGAGGTCAACCCCTGCCTTTTTGATAACTTCCTGTATGGCCTCGGCACACGCCAAAGGATTCACGCCGCCGGCATTACTGACCACACGGATACCTGGACACCAGGCCGCCAACAACAACAACCATTTTAATGCTCACCACCGTGGTAACCATGGTAACCAATGATGTAACAGCAGGACGTCTCTTCAGAATTCTTACAGAAACAGAAAGAGAGCGGTCGACTCGCCGCCTGTACGACCTCTGACCATCACTGACCTTTCTTATGGATGTCATTAATGAACGGAGCCAGAGCAACCTGCACAAAGTCTGGAGTATAGCCCAGTGTCTGCACAGGAGACATGACAGCCACAGTCAAATCACACAGACACAAAAAAAAACACACACACACACACACACACACACACACACACACACACACACACACACACACCAGATATACTTACAGGCATCTTGGCTTTGGCGGCAGTGAGCAGAGACATCGTGATCTCACTGAGGTAGTCAAACACCAGGAAGTCCACCTGCCCATTGTAGATCAACTGAGGGACTGCAACACACACACACACACACACACACACACACACACAAAGTCAGCCTGGGGTGACATAAAAGGTTACAGCATTGATGACCTTTGTCCCAGTTGGCACAAAGCCAGGAACCCATTCATTTGACCTTAAAGGCTGACAGAAATGTAATCATAAACGTTAACTGAACACATTTTTATTTTCTTAGAAAGTGAAGAACAAATAAGTATTTATTTTTTTATGTTTGATGTTATCAGAACCGAATAATAACTTGTTTTACATTAAAGACATATTTCATACATACATCATATTTCAACATATGAACATAAACAGCTGTTAAAGGCGAGTTGTTTTGTTTGTTCTTTGTGTGTGACACTACAGCTCATGTTTACCTGAGGTGGCCGTGTCCCCCCAAAACCCGGAGGCGCATCCGATCCGAACAGCGCGGCCCCCCGCAGAGCCCGCATACAGCCTGGAGCCGCCTCTGTCCCTTTGCCTCTGGCTCGGCAGCACTTTGACACAGGAGCTGAAGTGTGAAAACCGAGAGTTGCGGCGCAAAATGTTGAATATTTCCGAGTTTCTGCTTCCGGCGATCAAACCACGAGAGTGGCAGAGGAAATGCGTGAAATACGGCATTTTATATATTTTTAAAGATTAAAGGAGAGAAAAGAAAGAGAGAGAGGGAGAGAGAGAGAAAGGGAGAGAGACTGGATTCTAAGTAGGGCAAAGTGCACTGGTCCATACACAAAAACACTCCGGTAGGAAACAACGACACGGGAATGTTCTGTTCTTCCCCTTGTTCTTTGTGGGGACCCGCAACTCTTTAATAGTGCGTGCTGCCATCTGCTGGTCAGGGTCTACTGTGCAGTGCGGAATCTATACTTATCAATGATTTTATCTTTTTAAAGCTTGAAGTCTCCAAATTAAATAGTTTTTCCCCATGAATTTCTTGAGCCGGCCTATCTCGATTTTCTACTATTGTGCTTTCTTTATTTTGCTACCCGTCCTACAATGTTTGCGTCAATTGTCACAAATGTGTGCAAAGGATGGTGGGGCCAAGTCAGAAAAAAGTCTGATGTTTGCTTGTTGATTGTCATCACTGTTCTCATGTAATTACAGGCCACAGTTGTGTGGCCGTGATTTATTCTTCAAAAATAGCTGAATGAAAGAATTAGTCTCCTGTAAGCAAACGTGGGCTTCAGCTGTGATAAAAGTGGCTTCAAAACAGTCCAAGAGTAATTTTATATCAGTGTTTCAAATGAAATATTATAATAGTAACATAGTTATCATTTATATTAATGTAGCAGAGAAAAAGAATAATGAACTAACAATAATAATTGTTTGTATTTATATCTGCCTCCACTAGAAGCAGGAAAGCAGTGAAGCAGGATGACAGGGAGGCTACACAAATTATTATTCTATACTAGAAAATACTGATTGGACAATTGCGGAAGGTTATTTCTTAATTTCTTGGAAGTTTTTCCCACTACATGTGAAGTGCCCACCAGGTTTGTTTCTACACAATTTCTGCTGAATAAGTCACTTTCATTAAATGCCAGAAATAAAGATTGCATTTGTTTCATTGTAGATTGTTATTTCATCTTATTTGTGCTGCTTTCATATTTCATTTTATTTTGCATTTGATGTCTATGGGACCAGTTAACAGCCAACCATTAGACTTCATAATTGTATTCACTCTTCAACCAACAGATACTGACTTTGTTACTTTTTAATTTCATATAAATGACTCACAAATAACTTTCAAATCTGTCAATTCAAGCAAACAATATGACATTTGTTAATTTTATTGTTCTGTTCTTCTACATTAGCAAGATTGTAATTCCTCTCTTATTAGATTGTAACATCGTGCATCCACCAGCATGATCCGTAATGTTCATAGATCGCCTGGAGTTCACACAATTTCCACAGCAAAAATTGTGGGTTCGTCTTCAGTGAGATCCATTGTGTCTGTAAAGTCAGTTTCTTCCTGCAGCAGCAGAGGGCGCTCACTGGTGGTTTGGATGCAGCGGTGCCGCTTCATGTGATCTGACCGCATGAAGTTCTTCTGACATTTGTCACACCAGTACGGCTTCTCACCGCTGTGGATGCGCTGGTGGACCTGCAGGCTGGACGCTGTGGTAAAACCTCTGTCGCATTGTTGGCACTGGTACGGCCTGGCACCCGTGTGGGTGCGCTGGTGGTTTTGGTATGCAGATTGTTGCCTGAAGCTCTTCCCGCACTGGTTGCAACTGAACGGTTTCTCCCCGGTGTGGATGCGCTCATGCTCGACCCGCTGGGACGACGTGATGAAGGTTTTCTCGCAGAAGGGGCACTGGTATGGCCGCTCGCCGGTGTGAACGCGTTTGTGCCTCACAAAGGAAGAGGAGCAGCTGAAGCTCCTCCCGCACTGGCTGCAGGGGTAGGTTTTCTCGCCACTGTGGACACGCTTATGTCGCTGCAACACTGACGAATGGCTGAAGCTCTTCCCGCACTGCTCGCAGCTGTACGGCTTCTCCCCGGTGTGGACGCGCTCGTGTTCCAAGCGTTCAGACGACGACTTGAACATTTTCTCGCAGAACGTGCACTTAAATGGTCTCTCCCCTGTGTGCCTGCGCTGGTGGATTTTGAAGTAGCTTGTGGTGACAAACGTTTCCCCACAGTGCTCGCAGTGGTACGGTCGCTCGCCAGTGTGGATCCTCTGGTGAACTTTGACCTGGTGCGGCGTGGTGAAGGCTTTGTCGCAGTGCTCGCAGTGGTATGGTCTCTCGCCGGTGTGAATCCTCTGGTGAACTCTGACCTGGTGGGGCGTCGTGAAGGCTTTATCGCAGTGCTGACAGCAGTGAGTTCTGGGTTTGTCTGTACATCTCTGTTTCTACGGCGACAGATAAAGCAACAGAAACACATTTATAGAAACATTTGCTTATCACAAATATATTATTACTGATGTATATATTTAAGGTATACAAGACCTCCTGCGAAGAACTCATTGTGACTCCGCTCAGCCGTCCTGACAGCGTTCCTGTACTCCACTTCTCTTGAGAGAGGTTAAGACAGAGCCAGAGAGAGAGAGAATGATGGGGAGAAAGAGGGAACGTTAGACACACAGACAGAGACAGACAGTCAGAGGGAGAGAGAGACGGTCAGAGAAAGACAACCAAAGAGAGAGAGCAACAGAGAATCACACGCACACTTCACACTAAATAATTCTCTTACTTTCTCTGACTTCTCTTCTGACTACGCAAACTGAATCGATGTCAAGCTGTCAGCGTAGAGAGGTATAGAGGAGATGAGCTGTGGGCGTGTTTCTTACCTGTCCGATTCCTCATCCGAGGAAGACGCAGGTTCCATCAACACACGTAGTTTGCCTGTTAGCTTAGCACACTCAGCTAAGACCGTCACAGATAACGTGTAGTGTTCTTTTCAAACACACACACATTGACGCGCGCAGAGAGACACACACACAGCTGTCTTCTCTCTGTTAACGTCCATGCTGGTCGTGCTGCCGCCATTTTTAATCCACTCGAAGACTGGTCACGTGATTCACGGAAAGCAACGACGGCACCAAACCGGAAATGTATTAAACATATTTCCAAGATTTACAAAAATACACACGTACAAAATAAAAAAATTAAAACAGAGGGCTAAACTTTCATTGTCATTCGTTCATTCAGTCATATTCAAAATGATTATTTTGCGTATGCGTAGTTTTTCTTTTCATTTCGTATACATCGACCAGCAGGTTGGCGAAAAACAACTCCCAGAATTCTGATGTCACTCGCTGATCCAAAAGGCGCAGGAACATTCTGAGTTTGGAACAAATTTAGTCAAGATATAAACAAATCAATACTTAAAAGCTCAAAAGCTAATCTTCCACGTCCAACATGAAGTAAAATGATGTTACTAGATAACAATTGATTAGTTTATTGTGATATTTTAAGTACAGTACACATCAAGCATTGACGAGGGAGAAACACAACACAGCTTTACTACAAAGGTGTGTCAGAGTATCCACTATAATCATATCAACAATGTGAAGCTCTTCCCACACTCGTAACAGTTGTACGGTATCTCCCTAGTGTGAGTTCTTTCACTTCCTGAGCAGTCAGATGACTACATGAACATTTTCTCACTGTGTTTGCAATGGAAGGGTCTCTCTCTAGTGTGGATACGTTGGTGTAGTGACGATGAGGCAGAATTGCCGGTATAAGTCTGAAGATGTCCTGATCTACGATGAAGCAAATGCTCTGCCACACTGCTCACAGCTGTATGGTTTTGTACCCATATAAATATGCTGATGTTTTTGTAATTCAGTTGAATTAGAGAAAGTTTTATTGCACAGGTCACCGCAGCAGGATTTCTCCCCAGCATGAACTCTCTGAGGAGTTTTTATGCAGTCAAATCTTATGGATGTTGGTGAGATTTAAGGGTACCCAACTGAAAGAAACTTTTCTCACATTGATCACAGCAGTACGGTTTCTCTCCGTTGTGCCCTTGCAGTTCCTTCAGACTGTCTCATCTTGTGGATGTCTTGTTGCATTCCTGACAGCAATGAGGCCAGGGCCTGTTTGTTCCCTCCTGGTGCTATATCAACTCAGAGATACAGAGAGAGTGAGTTAGTGTACACTAGGGTAGCATTGGAAAACTTTTTTTTTTCAATGCATCGTTTTTACTTATTATTAGATATCTTAGTTTTATCATGAGAAATATGATTATGATTTTCAGTAGTTATTGAATTGAGGAGATATGTACTCAATTTCCCAGAAATACAAGGTAAAATGTCATGCATTTATTTCCCACTAGAGAAGGGAGAGTGAATCAGACTTGAACTTGCACAGGAAGAACCAATTGGATTTCAAGTTCAACGCCTTAACCACACAGCCATTGCAGCTAAGAGTTTGCTCTGTAACAGGTCAATCTTGCTGATTCACCTCACCATAAAATGACCGACTTAACCACGAACATCAGACTCAATTATTTCTTTATGATAAGTATTCATTCAAACTATAATCGCATACCAGAAAAATTACATGTAAGGTGAAAGGGCAAATTTCTCGGCCAACTTTATTTGCCTAAGTCACAATAGCTGTTATTAATGAATTAACATTACATAGCAGCAGCATTAAATTAATTAAATACATCTAAACATAAGCAAAGATGCTGAACTTGCGTTTTGTGTGCAGAGTGCACAACCAGTTAATACACTACTGTAGCAGGTGCCCAAATTTGCCAACATCTTGAATGTAGCTTGAATAGTATATATCTTATATCTAATTATATCTGCCAGCTCATGTGATGCTCTGTAGCAGTTTGTGCACCTATGTCTCTTCAGGTGATGTGACCGGTTGAAGTATCTGTTACATTCATCACACCAGTAGGGTTTCTCCTCTGAGTGGATGCGTTGGTGCGCACGTTTGGAAACAAAACACAACTCTACAACTATGTGAAGCTAAAATAGGACATGATAAACATCCATGCAACTGGCAGGGATAAGTAATATACCTATGTAAGGCTTATTTTCCTAAGTGCTGAATGGAAAAAAAATTTCCCTATAGCATGAGGAACATGAAAAAACAGACCATCATTAGCATCTGTCAATCAATTACTCGCCGCACCACCACAAACATTAACATCGGTTGTGACAGGACAGCAGCACCTGGACAAACACGAGTCAGGACCAAATCAGGATCCAACACCTCATGTGGTTCACAGTGATCAAGTGTCTGAGCTTTGGGTCCTGAAGGGGAGGAGAACAAAGACTCAAACAGATGGTTGAGATCGGTGTCCCCCCAGCAGCATAGCAACCAACTGAGAAGCACATATAACATGCCAACACAACACCAACTAACCCAGCAAAATCAAAGAGCAACCTCCCTGGCAATGTTCAAGTGTAGCAACTAGTCTGTGAACCCCCAGGAGCAACCCAGCAACACTGCACTTAACATAACACCTAGAACTATCCCAAACACCTTAACAAACACTCTAGCAACCAACTGTGAAACCCTGCACAACACCATATCATTTACCACCTACCAAACACCTCCAACACAGACGCATCAAATCCTGAGCATCCTCTGAGCAACCACATACAATACCCCCCAAAAACACACACACAACAAACATTTGACAAATAAAGGTTTTCCTGCCAACATTTCTGACCAGTTTACAACATTAAAGGCCTATTTCTAAGCTGTTGTTCAGCTATTGTGTATGACAATATTCACAGCTGTTCCCTCTGTTACGATGTTAGCTAATGTGCTGAAATGTTCTCTTCACTCAGCCAATTACTAAAATCAGCAGTGATCCGTTCAGAGTGATGAACCATAGTGGATTTCGGCAATGTCACTGTTGTCATGTTTTATGTAGTCGTTGTAGTGGAAACATTGCAGTTTTCCTGTATTGTGTATGAACAGCAGGGGGGACACCAGACTGCTAGGCAAACGCACACGTTTGCATGACACAGCTGTCACTGCGCTTTAGTAGCTTTCCAGATTCCAGAGAAATGCCAAGTAGCATCCCCGCAATCCAGAACAACAGCACTCCAGTTATGCTTGGCTTTGTGAACCATCCCCCTTTCTACGCCCGCTTCCCCTGGCCGTGGGTGAATCAGAGTGTAGAGAACTGAAAGGCTGCAGTATGAAACGACAATTAAGGAGAAGGTCAAGAGGCCGACTACCGCCAAGGCAGGGATGTCGGGTAAATAGTGAACCACGGGTCCAATCCACCCAAAGCTGAGCGCCCAAGCACACCCAATGCTGATGTTTCTGATCCTAACGCCACCGGTGTTCTTCAGCCGCAGATAGGCGATGGGGTGAACAACAGCCAGGTGGCGCTCCACACAGGTCAGGCAGTGAAACAGACCCTGGCCAGGTAAAGCCATGCAGGAAATGCAGTATCATCACATGAGGCTATTTTATGTATGTACCAAAACAGAGGAGTGCACCACCAAAAAGGCCAATCACCTCCATGACGCCAAGGTGATAGGTGAAGAAGTCGGAGTGGTTTGCATTCGCGCTGGAGCCCTGCTGCAGCCACCTGTGGTAGCCCAGGATGAGGATGACGACGTAGAGGGGGAGCAGGAGAAAGGTTTTGGTAACATAAAGGTAGTGAAGATGAAAAGGCTATGAGGGGAGGCAGCGCAAGAGAATATTGGAGGTTGAAGCGTGGTGTTGTCAAAGGTCGAGGTGTTGGCCGACATGTCTGCTGGGAGGCCTAAGGGGCAGGGAGGCAGATGGACAAGGAGGAAGAGAGAGAAGAGAGAAAGAGCACAACATGGAAAACTAAAGTAAACTAAACACATAACGCTAATTAACACTTTAACTACTAAACACCATCATTTCAGCAGTATTGTCTTTAATCTTCAGAATGTTGTTCTGAATCATCGAAAGACACCCACCTTCAATTTGTTCCTGATCTCCACTCCTCTGTGTTGGCGTCACTGCATAGCACTTATATCGGGCCCAAATAAGTGTGTGTGTGTGTGTGTGTGTGTATATTGATTTATTGTGGAGCTGGATTGTGGGTATAACCCTCTGGAGGCAAATATTCTGTTCCCATCGCTCAGGATCACGTTGCATGTCCCATTACCATCACTATCACTTCGTCACTTCGCTTGACCTCATGGGAAACTTACTCTGGACAAACATGTCCACCACAATGCAACATCAATTTGCCAATGTCACTGAAATAATGCAAAGATGATTTATCCCCTGGAGAGTTGTCGTTCAGTTGTCTACTACTATGTTAAATCAGTTGGAATTGGGGTTTTTGTGTTATAAGGTTTTTGTGTAAATACAGTCTAATGAGGGCGCCAGATTGGATATAGTGAGTGCTTTTTGCAAACACTACACTGTACCTCTTCCTCGCCTCCTCTGTTCAAACAACAATGTCTCCCTCCTTCCTCCTCACTTCTCGCCCTCCCATGACATTGCCTTGAACTTCTGCTCCGTCCTCACAGTGAACACTTTCCTGTTCATTGTCTTCTCTGTCTCTTGCTTCCTTGTCCTCTGCCTTGGTTTCCAAAGATGGAGGCTGCGGAGCTTGGCCGTAGTGACGAGCCACTTTGACGTCTTTGCTTACAACATGGTGATCTGATGATCTGATCAGCAGGACCTGGCTAGGGATTGCCATCTTCTCTGTGACTTTACCTGGACAGACGCTCTTTCACTGCGTGGTCTGAGAGGAGCATTACCTGACTTTTGTTCACCCAATCATCCACCTGGTGCAGGGAAAGGTTGGCAGGGTCAGGTGCAGTTGGCTGCTGTGCACTACTTCGATGAGTGTAAACGGCTGGTCCAAGACTGCAGACTAGATCTCTGTTTGCTATGTCTTGGTCCTCTCCTTACTTGTCGTCTCTTTTTGGAGCTTTGCTGTTCTCTGCACTATGATTCACTGAGGTACTTGTGTCGGAGATGTGATTCTCTCTGCCCAGCTGTCTGGTTATACCTCTGCTGTTCCTGAGACGGCCAAAAACGGACGTGCCCTAAACACAACAGAAAGTACCTGTATTTCCATTGACATTTGTTTTTGTGTTTAGAGTTTGTAAATTATAATATCTATGGTGGAAACACTGAATATAACAATCCTCGCCCTCCCTTGAGGTGGATTTTCAAAATCATGGCATATCTGTCTGTGTCTTTGCAACGGTCGGTTCACCAGTTAGCTAAATGGTAACTTTTAGAATTTCACATAAGTGTATCCTTTAACTTTTTCCACAGTTGGGAAAATATTCTTTTTCAAAAATGTTTTGATTAGAAAACACATCTGAACATGTTTAAAAGTAATCATTACACTGCAGGTTTGATGGGAGCGTATCCTCACACACACCTGCACACACATGCTTGTCTGATTTGAATAAGATCCACTTGTGCTTTTAGATCATTTGCATCCTGCTAAGTGCAGACTTTGCTATGAGCATTAGCATTTTACAAACATACAGTTGGTAAAATTCTGTGGCGTGTAAAAAATAGACAGTAAGACAAATTGTCAATAATTGGTACTGGATGAGTGTTAATTAGTGGTTGTCTTATTCCACAAAGAAAAGGTTTCAATCCCTGTGTCGGTACAAATCTTCCTATCTGAGGGCCTTTGAGCAAAACATCAACACCAGGTGCCAGTCATTACGTCTGCAATTTGACAAATGATCTGACAGGAACTATTTCCATATCAAAAGAATCACACGTTACACACACACACACACACACACACACTGATCTATAGTTGCCCCACAAACCTGTGGACAGCAGGTAGTGGGTTTGGAGAAGCAGGAGAAGAAAGATCTCATACATTCTATTGGTCGTGAGTGTTTATTTATAAGCTTTTGTATTTTGTCATATTATTCTAATGCAACTAAATAACTTTACATACATAAATCTTCATTATTCTATAATCATTCTAAAATCATTTTCATGTATTATTTCACTTTTTTAAATTAATTAATTGCTGTTAGTCTTTTGGAAACAATTTGTGATAAAATAATTCTCCTTTAGCCAAATTTTTTATTTATTAAAAGAAAATAATAATAATCTGTTGCCTTAAACTTCTAGAAACAAACCAAAGACCCAATTTAGAAAAGGACAGATTGGGTGTAGTCCACTTTAACCATCTCTGAGAGGCATGGCTTGGATTGTTACATTCAGAGCCTGACAAGACGGACAAATGAGGACAGCAATGTGCAGATGACGGAGATGACCATAATAATAGAGACATCTATGTTAGGACTTTCTACGCTGAGCACAGTACATAGCAAGAAACCCTTGTGTACACAGGTAGTTTGTTGTGTTGTAGATGCAGAGCTGATTGATTTCTGTTGATTAGTATTCGCTTTGTTTGTTTGTCCTCCTCTCTTATTCTCAGGTCCCCAGGGACATGTTGCAAAACTCCTCCTCTGTGAACGACTCCTCGCAATCTACTAACATGACGGAATGTAGACATCTACATTTTGTCATGGGGTCCTTTACTATCACCAAATCCCTTCTCCTCCTTCCTCTCTGTATCTTTGTTTTCTATCTGGGCTACCAAAGGTTGCGGGCCGGCATCTTCACACCCTCTGACCTCTTCGCCTACAACATGGCCGTTGTCGAGCTGATTGGACTCCTGGGGCTGACGATCTGTTACGCAGGGAACTGGCTGGACCTTCATCTTGGGTGGCTCATATTTAGCTTCAGCTGGGTTGGACAGATGTTGTTTCACATCCTGACCTGCATGGAGCGCTACCTGGCTGTCATTCACCCCATCACCTACATGAGCCTGAGAGCAGCAGGTGGGGTCAGGATTACAAACGTCATCATTGGGTGCGCTTGGCTGATGGACTGCGGCTGGGTTTCATTGAATTACTTGCCTACAACATTAAAGGATTTCAACTTGATACTAGTCCTCTGCTTCATGGCCCTTGCCTTAGCCGCCGTCTCTTTCTGCAGCCTCTCTGTTCTCTGCGCTTTGATTCGCCCTGGGCCAGGGGAAAGGGGTGGGGACAAGAAGGTCGACCAATCAAAGCTCAGGGCTTTCTACACCATTATCATCATCACGGGAACACTGATGTTGAGATTCGGCGGGAATCTTGTCTGCATGTCGTTGTTCAGTTTTAATCAGGGATGTTTGTTCATGGTTTTAGGACTCTGGTTTAATGTGCCCAGTAGTCTGGTTTTACCTCTGCTGTTCCTGCACAGAACCGGAAAGCTCAGTTGCAAACACACTTGAGTGACCACTAGATTGCAGCCAAGATCAGTTCAGATTTTTCATTCAGTGATTACTGTGTGATTAGAGTGTAAAGCTTTCCATGTCACTGATTTGACTACAGTGATTAAAGGTGTAGAACATCATCAACGTGTGCTGGATTTATATCATGCAAAAATACCCACAATCCTGCAACCATCTGTCTTTCTGACACCTAGACACAAGTAACCAAGACCCACACACAGATTTCCTCTTGTCACCGGTGTGTAATATGTGGCAACAATTGTAACACAGAGGATTTCACATCAATTCTGTGACAGAAAAGTTGTTATGACAAAATAAATTGTTTTCCTGCTTACTCTTTGCAGTGTACTACCCTTTATCCTTTATCCTTTATCCTTGGCTGCTATCAGCTGCCTCATCTCATCTCACCTCACCTCACCTCACCTCACCACATCATATTGTGTCCTGGAAATGACAAGGGATCAGGTGAGCCGGGTGGCGACTGGACTAGTTTAAAGTCGCAATCATTGCAGTTAGTCTGCCATCATTTCACATCTACAACTCATAATTTAGGGATCGTTGAGTTCAGATAAAAAGAAAACATTAAAAATTAAAAAAAATACATCCTTAAAATATGACACATATGCGCACTGTTACACTGGCTCAAAACACATCAATCAACCCATCATACACAGCCATTGAGACACCTGGCTGTTAATTAAGTGTCTGAAAACACATCCAACTGCTATGATACATAGCGTGAATATGAACATTATGCGAGGGTTAAACTTATTATTCATCTTAATATTTTCACAGCCAAAGCCGCACGTCCGCAATTTCATAATTTTGGAAAGCACGTCTTCTTCTTGTCGGAAGCGCGGTGGGAAGTTCATACGCCTTCCACGCATGCGTTTGTACCCGGAACCGTTCATTCAATGCTGTCAGTGAGAGAAGAAGCTAGTAAGAGAGTCTAACAGACTTGGGAAATTACGCAGAACAAGTCAGATCAACTTAAACCCTTCGTGTGCGTTCATATTAAGTCTTTTTAGCGACTAACCGCTGTCCTGTCCGCCTGACGTTTACTGGTAACATGAAGTTGACCGTTTTTAGCCTCTTTTGGGCATTTTGGGGGATTTCCAGCTACAGTTTGTCCTCCACCGCAGGTCAGTAAGTTTCTCTGCTCCTGTGTAATGTCTATAACGCGTCGATAATACTAACACTCAGATATTACTTTATAAACACGTGTCGTTGAGGTGAAACTTTCATTAGATGATTTACTGCACCGCGTGTGACGTCATGCGGAATGGTACGGATGAAAATACTGTATTTCCTGTAAAAGGGTTAGATTTGTCTCTCAACACGTTATACGACCTTTCTTTCTTTATTATTGGATTACATAAAAGAAGATGAAAGCAAACCTTTCTTACAATTCATGTGTTTATAATTGCCCTACTCTGGCTTGTTTTGGAAGATTATCTAAATAAAATGAACTTTATGGCATAAAGCCAACCTTAAACTGACACTATGGCCACAGCAATTGGCAATCATCACTCCTAGATCTCAAATCTCAACTATGTATAACTTTGTATGTATTTGCATGTCCATAGGATGTTGCCATGGTAACTCTTTGTCTCATATGTCATGACATTACAGGAGCCAAGCCAGTATTGTCACCTCCAGAGAAAGCCCTGACTGTCTACGGAGTTGAAGGCAGAAATGTCACCTTCCCTTGTTCGTTCTGCGCGTCCCTCCAAACCTCACATTTAGTGGAGTGGTGGCTGGAGGACCGGTCGTCCCAGGTCACCATGTTCGTCCTGCGTGATGGTCGGGAGCTTGTAAAGGATAAGGCACAGGAGTATGTCAACAGGACCACCATGCAGAAAGATGGAGCTTTAAGACTTTCCAAAGTCAAACTGCAAGACAACGGCACATATGGGTACAACACGTGCTGAAATCAAACTGGATCTGATAGGCATCATCCTCAGCCGTTTATTGATATGTTTTGAGCTTGAATGTTGCATAATTGAGTGGGACTGAACCTTTTTTTTTGTAGATTTTTCTTTCTTCAAGTGTTTTTTCTTATTCTCGTGTAGAGTTTCCCTGAAAGGGCGAGAGGGATTGGATCAAAAAGCTTTCTTCTCTCTTATTCTGGGTAAGAAAAACTATTTTATTAGAAAGACTACACCGGATTATATACAGTAGATTCTATAAATGTATGCAGGTGATACACATGCAAATGTGACCTAATAACTTATCTTGTAAGAAAAAAGCATTCAAATGTTCTAACTTCTGGAAAAATACTCATATTAGTACAACTTTAAAACATGTCCACAAACAGAAACTAGAAGGCTCTCAGAGAGGTCATACCTCTCCCAAGGCTGAGCAGCTTTCCAATTATGTCAATCAGTGATGAAATTTAAGGTTAATTTTAGGTTATTGATTAGACAATGAGTAGTTATTAGTTTTTCCCTGTCTCCAGTTGAGGCCTCAGAGGTGTTGCTGACCATCAGGCCCAACTCTGAAGGTGCACTGGAGCTGCTCTGCGAGTCTAGAGGCTGGAGGCTACAGCCGGAGATTTCTGTGCTGGACGACCAGAGAAACGCCCTCACAGCTCAGACTGACAAATGGACCAGAGAGAGAGACGGACGCTACTCTGTCAACGCCACAGGTAAGTACATCAACTACCGTAGTGTGAATTGACATTCGCTGTCCCCAGAGGATGAATCTTGAATGACGTGCCCTCTGACATTAGGTCAGTGCTTCTCAAATAGGGGGGCGCGGTGAAATGCCAGGGGGGCACGCGTGTGACCCCAGGGAACATGCACGGCGAAACTACCATTTGCTTTTTCATTGCAGTGGCGCTTTCACATCTACATGTATTGTGCCATTTACTCTCATTATTATAGCATGCGCAGGGAGTATTAGCTCCTCTGCTGTGGTGTGGGGTTTTTGGCACCAAGCATCCGCACACACACCACAGAGCCGGAGGCAGCACAGAAAACACAGTGGAAAAATACTTAACAGGGATGAAAAGAAAGGCAGAGAGAGACGGAGATAATGAGACAGACAAAAGTCTCCCGAAAGCTAAGACGAGGAAATATGTGGAAGCATATGTAGCGCTTGGCTTCACTGTGACTATGTGGGAGACCAGGAAAGACACATCACACCCCAACCACGCTGATTAGCCGCTATTATTATTATTTCAACGTTAATAAGGATACAATGTCATGCAGAGGTGGACTTGTAACAATTTTATAGGCAAATTATACTATTTATCGTCGTGGCAGAGGGTGGGGGGATGCAAAATGTTGTCTTCTTCCTAGGGGGGGCTCGACAGAAAACAATTGAGAAAGCACTGCATTAGCTCAACTTAACTGCAAGGTCTGAATATTATTGTCTTCATGCTATGTTGTAGTCTAAAGCGGTTCTTGTTCCGTTGTCTCAGCTATAGGAAATGGGACTTTGATCTGCAGAGTGGGGATACCAGATCTGAACCTGTGGAGGGAGAGCAAGATCAGTTTCACAGGTGAAAACGACTAAAATGGGTTTTTAGAAGGTTTTAGTTTTATTGTGAGAAGAAATGACAAACTAGGTCGTTCCCTTACCAGGTTTATTTGACACATTTTTCAAAATCATCTGTACATTTGTAAATGTGTGTAATTACTGGGAGCAGCAATCATTTGTTATCATTTGTAGCGGCATCATCAATGTAGCTTCCAATTCTGCTAATTGAAGCGTTAGCTTGACGCTTCTTCGGTTTTCCCCGTCCTCATCCACATCATCCAAAACTCAACAAACTAAAACTGATACAGCAAAATTATATATTGCTGTTGTTACAAATTTGAGGCAGAGGTAAAGAGAGGGGGATGTCAAACAACTACTACGCAAATTACCCATCCCTGCATTCCCCAGACAGGTGCGCAGTAGCTTACTGGACTGGTTTCCCACACATTACAAATGGAATACAAATGAGAGCTTATATATTATATATATTAAGTTATCCAGACACATTTTAACTACTAAGAATGAGAAAATAAACTAGTTACATGACCGATGCTATTGGACTGTAAATAGTAACTAAATAGAACTTAAATTATGACATACTATTCAGTCAAACAACCTGCATTTAGGCACCTTACAATCTTCTTTGGTGGTTGTTGTCTTCAGGTGACTTTTGCCAATCAGAGATGGGATCCAGCTGGAAGTGTATTGCCCTTGCCTGGGTTCTCCTGGGCGCCGCTGTCACCGTCACTATCACAGCCGCCGTGGTTGCCGTCGTGGTTGCCGCCGTCCTGCTGTTTCTTATTCCTCTGCAGGTTGTCAGGGGGGTGGTGGACAAACTGATACCTGACGGCTTCGGTGGCTCCTTTGAGGTTGAAATAACAAAACTTCTTCAGCAAATTTATTGTGTGAAATGTATTCATTTAAGTCCCTATATTTATTAATACCCGTTCCTCCCATTCCTGTCTTGTCTTGCAGGATTGTCTTTACTCGCTGATCTATAGAAAAGGTGATAAGTAACAGTAATTCTTATTATTTCTTACTGTATTTTTGAGTTTTAGACAGAATTGAGATCAAACAAAGTTTATCCAAGTAATGGATGGATGGATGATGTTATTTGTCACATGTGGACTGTAGAATTTGTTCTTTTTTATTGTGATGAAAACATTTCTATCTGTCTTAGTCTTCTTTCTGTCCACGACTAAGTGAGTCCTACTGTCTTTACTCAGCTCACAAACTGATCTAAATAACAATAGTGAAGCAGTGAATTAATCAAACTGTGTGTGTTTTCCAGATACTTCAGATACTCCAGATACTCCAGATACTCCAGATACTGCAGATACTCCAGATACTCCAGATACTCCAGATTACACTGGTAAGCACCATTTAATATCATATTTTATGCCATTACAATAGGGAATAAAACAAATGAAACGGACTACATACACAAGTACATGCGTATGTGAGTCAGGAGGGAAAAAAACAAAAATGAATTTACAAAAATGTATGTGACGTGTCTGTTTCAGAATACGGAGACATTGCCAAGATAACCCCGTCCGGCGCCTCTGAGGACACGGCCAGAGCTCACCATGCTTATGAAGGACTGAGTGGGGTTGAGGTCTCAAACCAGCTGGCAGGCAGAGACCTGGAACTCATGATGGAGTACAAAGATGTCATCACCACTGTAGGAAAACAGTGAGTACAACAGGACTACATTTATCAGTACTGCACATTTCTGTTTTAGTTTGACATGAATTAAATCTGCACTTTGCACTTCTCTTTCGCAGACTGAAGGTCCGCCCCGCCCTCATTGCCGCCATCATCTCCAAGCAGTCCCAAGCCGGAGCCAAACTGAGACGTGACGGCTTCGGGCAGGCAGACCCCAACAGCTACGGCCTCATGCAGGTGTGTCCTTTGTTCCCGAAGCCTTTGCTAATCAACGTTTGCTTTAAAGTAGGTATGCACAGATGGACTGTTGTTCCACATTTAGGACACATTGATACCAAAGGTTGTGTGTTTGTTTTGAGGCACGATGGTTTCGAGGGTGGTCGATCAACGCGGTCGATCAGTCTTGAAACCATCAGCCATACGTTTCTGTCGACGTGCCCCAACTGACGAGTGAAATTAATTTTGGCTGTGTGTGGCTGCCATTTGATGCTTCCTTTCATTACTGTACACACAGACTGATGAGGTAACTAAAGAACTCCATCAGGCATCAGGACCGACAAATCCGAGGTTTTGAGTTTGTGGATTTTGTGCTGTGTGTTCTGTTGAGTTGCCAGCTGTCTAACAGAGCCTCTTTGGTGAACAGGTCAATAAGAATTACCACGCAGTGAAGGGTGGGGCGTACAGCGAGGAACATGTAGACCACGGTGTGCTCATCCTCATCCAGGCCTTCAAGACCATGCAGAGGTTGAAGACGCACTGGACCAAAGAGAAGCATCTGACAGGTAAAAACTGGGCTGTCTTGTTTGCGTAGTCAGTCTTGGCAAAACTGAAACCTGCGATGTGACTCTGTTAATGCCAGCCTTCTTCATGTGCATGTGCTCATAAAAGGTGGCGTGTCTGCAAAGACGAATTTATAGGAAGCAAGATTGAACTGTCACATGCTGATCACATCAGACGAGCTTGTGTGTGTGTGTGTGTGCATTGTCCTATTTTTATGATTCTATGGAAAGTGGACTGAGACCTTCATGTCAAACGCACTTTAAATGAAGTTGGACTTGATTTGATTCGATTTAAAAAGTTGTTGCCTTCAGTGTCATCACTGTATCTTGTTGATCAAATATCCCACTGATCAATACTTTAGACGAAGCATTATTCTCTCATTGTTTTAGTTCTAATCCAACATGAAACGTGCGGTAACGCAAGTAAGAAGCGAACATAAAGACTTTCTGCCTTTCGCTGGTGATCTGGAGTGTTGGTAAAAAATACCTATAAACTAAAGTATATGTGAATAGATTCTTATCTATTCATGTCGTTTAGATGGTGGCATGACTGGAGAAGAAGAGTCGAAGTTGTAGCATGCATGTAAACCTACTGACTGTCCCTTCCTGTGTCTCAGGAGCGTTAGCCGCATACATCTCAGGCGAGGAGCGTGTCATTCCTCTGGAGAGCCATGATGTGGACAGCGTGACGCCGTTCAAGGACTTCTCCAACGACGTGATCGCCCGGGCGCAGTGGTTTGCCAAAAAGGGCTTCTGAATGGCAGAGCCTTTTCAAGTTTGGAGTCACAATGCCATTACTAAAACTAATTCCCTCTCTTTTCTTCAGCTGTGCCTCCTAATTTCATCCTCCGTAGACTGCAACCTTTCTTAGGTTGTTGGGTGGTTAACAAATGTTTAAGCAGGGACTTGAACGTCGCCTCATTTAACAGGTCGTAAATATTTCAGATCATATTGAAAAGCTGTTTCATCAACATGAATTATTCCTGGAATAATCCAGGTAATCATGGATAACTATCTTGTATTTATTGCGACTGATCAAAGAGTGTCCCGATGAGTTGCAGGTTTTCGTAAGAACTCATACAGAAGCTAAATGCTGCTGTGGACATCAGGACAACCGTTAGAATAACCAATTGTTACAATGACATCACTGCTGCTTTGAAGTCATACTCACTAAAGTGGTGTACAAATATTAGAGAAAAAAACTTTTATTGGGTCAAATCCCATGCGAACACGTCACTAGCAAACATGCAATCTGAAATTTGTCTTGCGTGCCCCTCTTACACAAACCCACATGCTTTACAGAATATTTACTGTACGTTTTATTGCAAAGTGTTACAAACTCAACCTCAGCTGAAAGTCAAAAACAAAGGGCTTGTGTTATTGCGTTATTATTTTGTAGTGGTTCTCAAGATGTGTCAATGCGTTTTAAATGCTGTGTTTGTGCGCGATAACTTTGTTCTACCGTTAGTAACTGAAATAAACCAGCGAGAATTATGTTGGTTCAAGAGCAAAAATTATTACATTTTGTAAAATCACTGTCGTTTCACTTTTAAGAATGTAAACCTATCATGCTCTGAGCGCAAGTTTGAGTTATTACTGTGTAACCTAAATGTGGTTTAGGTTATGATGTTTATTGGTATTATATGCTATTTCTCATAGTATTTCTTGTATCTCATGGTACAATGTATTTCAAGTTTCTGAGTATTTCAGTTTGGTCAAGTTTGGCCCGTTGTGACCTTTTGATGTCAGCTAAAGTATCCACATTATATTCATTCCTACATGACTGTGACCTGTTTTTTTGGTTTTCTATGATTTCAAGCAGATTTTGGCATTATGCCATATATGGGTTTCTCAAACAAGTCTTTTAGCTACACTTACATCAGATTAGGTACAAGAAGCACTTAACTTGAACAGAACCCAGACATGGAGAAAAAGTTGGCTTTAAAACCTGTGTACATTGTGTTTTTTTAAAAAAGCGTAACAAGGCTTTATGTGCTTAAACTCTGAGCCAACAGGGAACAAATCATGAGTTTTGTTTGCCTGCCGATGCCTACAGGATCTGATATGCAGTAACACTATTATCTGTTTATTTATTATTATTATCATTTACTTTAGAGAAAAATGCATCCAATGGACAGGGGAGCTTTCCATGTCACTGATTTGACTACAGTGATTAAAGGTGTAGAACATCATCAACGTGTGCTGGATTTATATCATGCAAAAATACCCACAATCCTGCAACCATCTGTCTTTCTGACACCTAGACACAAGTAACCAAGACGCACACACAGACTTCCTCTTTGTCACCGGTGTGTAATATGTGGCAACAATTGTAACACAGAGGATTTCACATCAATTCTGTGACAGAAAAGTTTTTACAACAAAATAAATTGTTTTCCTGCTTACTCTTTGCAGTGTACTACCCTTTATCCTTTATCCTTTATCCTTTATCCTTTATCCTTGGCTGCTATCAGCTGCCTCATCTCACCTCACCTCACCTCATCTTATCATATTGTGTCCTGCAAATGACAAGGGATCAGGTGAGCCGGGTGGCGACTGGACTAGTTTAAAGTCGCAATCATTGCAGTTAGTCTGCCTTCATTTCACATTTAACTATTGTGTTCCTTGGGAACATCTAGAACTCATAATTTAGGGATCATTGAGTTCAGATAAAAAGAAAACATTAGGAATTTCAAAAAAAAAAAAACATCCTTAAAATATGACACATATGCGCACTGTTACACTAGGCTCAAAACATATCAATCAACCCATCATACACAGCCATTGAGGCACCTGGCTGTTAATTAAGTGTCTGAAAACACATCCAACTGCTATAGCGTGAATATGAACATTATGCGAGGGTTAAACTTATTATTCATCTTAATATTTTCACAGCAAAAGGAAACTCGTCACAGGCGCTTTTACTCCCAACCCGTGATCCGACATGTGCATACATACTTCTTCTTCGTTTTCTCCGTATCGGACTGTAAAGTTTGAAGTTATTGCTACATAACCTCACCCACCACCCCTTACTTACCTTAACTCACAATTTCATAATTTTGAAAAGCACGTCTTCTTCTTGTCAGAACCGCGGTGGGAGGTTCATACGCCTTCCACGCATGCGTAGAAGGTACTTTGTACCCGGAACAGTTCATTTAATGCTGTCAGTGAGGAAGAAGCGAGTAAACAGTTAAATTACGCAGAACAAGTCAGATCAACTTAAATCAACTTAAATCCTTCGTGTGCGTTCATATTAAGTCTTTTTAGCGACTAACCGCTGTCCTGTCCGCCTGACGTTTACTGGTAACATGAAGTTGACCGTTTTTAGCCTCTTTTGGGGATTTTGGGGGATTTCCAGCTACAGTTCGTCCTCCACCGCAGGTCAGTAAGTTTCTCTGCTCCTGTGTAATGTCTATAACGCGTCGATAATACTAACACTCAGATATTACTTTATAAACACGTGTCGTTGAGGTGAAACTTTCATTAGATGATTTACTGTACTGTAAAATACTGTATTTCCTGTAAAAAGGTTACATTTGTCTCTCAACACGTTATACAACCTTTCTCTGTGCATTACATTTATTACAGAAAAGACGATGAAAGCAAACTTTTCTTACGATTCATGTGTTTATAATTGCCCTACTCTGGCTTGTTTTGGAAGATTATCTAAATAAAATGAACTTTATGGCATAAAGCCAACCTTAAACTGACACTATAGCCACAGCAATTGGCAATCATCACTCCTAGGTCTCAAATCTCAACTATGTATAACTTTGTATGTATTTGCATGTCCATAGGATGTTGCCATGGTAACTCTTTGTCTCATATGTCATGACATTACAGGAGCCAAGCCAGTATTGTCACCTCCAGAGAAAGCCCTGACTGTCTACGGAGTTGAAGGCAGAAATGTCACCTTCCCTTGTTCGATCTGCGCGTCCCTCCAAACCTCACATTTAGTGGAGTGGTGGCGGGAGGACCGGTCATCCCAGGTCACCATGTTCGTCCTGCGTGATGGTCGGGAGCTTGTAAAGGATAAGGCACAGGAGTATGTCAACAGGACCACCATGCAGAAAGATGGAGCTTTGACACTTTCCAAAGTCAAACTGCAAGACAACGGCACATACAGGTACAACACGTGCTGAAATCAAACTGGATCTGATAGGCATCGTCCTCAACCGTTGATTGATATGTTTTGTACATTTTTCTTTCTTAAAGTGTTTTTTCTTATTCTCGTGTAGAGTTTCCCTGAAAGGGCGAGACGGATTGGTTCAAAAATATTTATTCTCTCTTATTCTGGGTAAGAAAAACTATTTTATTAGAAAGACTACACCGGATTATATACAGTAGATTCTATAAATGTATGCAGGTGATACACATGCAAATGTGACCTAATAACTTATCTTGTAAGAAAAAAGCATTCAAATGTTCTAACTTCTGGAAAAATACTCATATTAGTACAACTTTAAAACATGTCCACAAACAGAAACTAGAAGGCTCTCAGAGAGGTCATACCTCTGCCAAGGCTGAGCAGCTTTCCAATTATGTCAATCAGTGATGAAATTTAAGGTTAATTTTAGGTTATTGATTAGACAATGAGTAGTTATTAGTTTTTCCCTGTCTCCAGTTGAGGCCTCAAAGGTGTCGCTGACCATCAGGCCCAACTCTGAAGGTGCACCGGAGCTGCTCTGCGAGTCTATAGGCTGGAGGCTACAGCCGGTGAATTCTGTGCTGGACGACCAGAGAAACGCCCTCACAGCTCAGACTGTCAAATGGACCGGAGAGAGTGACGGACACTACTCTGTCAACGCCACAGGTAAGTACATCAACTGGTACCGTAGTGTGAATTGACATTCGCTGTCCCCAGAGGATGAATCTTGAATGACGTGCCCTTTGACATTAGGTCAGTGCTTCTCAAATAGGGGGGCGCGGTGAAATGCCAGGGGGGCACGCGTGTGACCCCATGGAACATGCACGGCGAAACTACCATTTGCTTTTTCATTGCAGTGGCGCTTTCACGTCTACATGTATTGTGCCATTTACTCTCATTATTAGAGCATGCGCAGGGAGTATTAGCTCCTCTGCTGTGGTGTGGGGTTTTTGGCACCAAGCATGCGCACACACACCACAGAGCTGAAGATATGAAGCACCGAGCATCCGCACACACACACACACCACAGAGCCGGAGGCAGCACAGAAAACAAAGTGGAAAAATACTTAACAGGGATGAAAAGAAAGGCAGAGAGAGACAGAGAGATAATGAGACAGACAAAAGTCTCCCGAAAGCTAAGACGAGGAAATATGTGGAAGCATATGTAGCGCTTGGCTTCACTGTGACTATGTGGGAGACCAGGAAAGACCGGTGTGTTTACTGTGTCTAAAAATGTTGGCAGCGGACAGCATGAAGCCAAAAAAATTAAGGCGTCACTTAAACACATCACACCCCAACCACGCTGATTAGCCGCTATTATTATTTATTCATTTTATTTAAGTTTATTTTTCAGTATCAAATGGCTCAATTAGTTGGTTGAAAAATGTTTGGTATAGTTTAGTAAAATAGTTTACACAAGGATTTGATTTTGTTGAAATTAAGGCAAATGTATGCACTTTAAATCTTTCCTGGTTCACACAAGGTTAATAAAGTTATTCCAGTGGATCTATTTCTTTCTTTTGTCTTTTTCTTTTTCTAGTTTTCCTTAACGTTAATAAGACAATAATACAATGTCATGCAGAGGTGGACTTGTAACAATTTTATAGGCAAATTATACTATTTATCGTCGTGGCAGAGGGTGGGGGGGTGCAAAATGTTTTCTTCTTCGTAGAAAACAATTGAGAAGCACTGCATTAGCTCAACTTAACTGCAAGGTCTGAATATTATTGTCTTCATGCTATGTTGTAGTCTAAAGCGGTTCTTGTTCCGTTGTCTCAGCTATAGGAAATGGGACTTTGATCTGCAGAGTGGGGATACCAGATCTGAACCTGTGGAGGGAGAGCGAGATCAGTTTCAAAGGTGAAAACGACTAAAATGGGTTTTTAGAAGGTTTTAGTTTTATTGTGAGAAGAAATGACAAACTAGGTCGTTCCCTTACCAGGTTTATTTGACACATTTTTCAAAATCATCTGTACATTTGTAAATGTGTGTAATTACTGGGAGCAGCAATCATTTGTTATCATTTGTAGCGGCATCATCAATGTAGCTTCCAATTCTGCTAATTAAAGCGTTAGCTTGACGCTTCTTCGGTAAAGAGAGAGGGATGTCAAACAACTATACGCAAATTAACCATCCCCGCATTCCCCAGACAGGTGCGCAGTAGCTAACTAGACTGGTTTCCCACACATTACAAATGGAATACAAATGAAAGCTTATATATTATATATATTAAGTTATCCACAAACATTTTAATTACTAAGAATGAGAAAATAACATGTTACATGACCGATGCTATTGGACTGTAATAGTAACTGTAAATACTGTAAATATTCGTCGAATTGCTCATGAATCATCAAACCAAGAAAATCATCAAACTAAGAACTTGAATTATGACCTACTGTACTATTCAGCCAAACAAACTGATCGGTAGACATCAGGAGACATAGGGAGTAAGGTGAGAAGAATGAGAGAAGAAAGGAGCGCGATATGAAAACGCTCTACTACTAAATGTTTTCCTCTGGATCTTTGGAATAACAAGCAGGCCTGCTTGCTGGGCCTGCTGCTTGCTCCGGGCGATCACGGGCGCAGTAGTTATTTTTTTTAAATACCTCAAAAGTCCTTGAACGGCGTCACGCTGTCCACATCATGGCTTTCCATAAGAATGACACGCTCCTCTTCCGAGATGTATGCGGCTAACGCTCCTGAGACACAGGAAGGGGCAGTCAGTAGGTTAACATGCATGTTACAACTTTGACTCTTGTCCAGTCATGCCACCATCTAAATGACATGAATAGATAAGACTCTATTCACATATACTTTAGTTTAAAGGTATTCTTCACCAACACTACAGATCACCAGCGAAAGGCAGAAAGTCTTTATGTTCGCTTCTTACTTGCTTTACCACACGTTTCATGTTGGATTAGAACTAAAACAATTAAGATGAGACTAATGCTTAGTCTAAGGCAGGGATTCCCAAAGTGTGGTTTTATTGCACCCCTATTGTAATGGCATAAGATGTGATTGCATGACATTAAATGGTGCTTACCGTTGTAATCTGGAGTATCTGGAAAACAAACACACATAGTTTGATAAATTCACTGCTTCGCTATTGTACTCCAGGTAAGTACATCAACTGGTACCGTAGTGTGAATTGACATTCGCTGTCCCCAGAGGATGAATCTTGAATGACGTGCCCTCTGACATTAGGTCAGTGCTTCTCAAATAGGGGGGCGCGGTGAAATGCCAGGGGGGCACACGTGTGACCCCAGGGAACATGCACGGCGAAACTACCATTTGCTTTTTCATTGCAGTGGCGCTTTCACGTCTACATGTATTGTGCCATTTACTCTCATTATTAGAGCATGCGCAGGGAGTATTAGCTCCTCTGCTGTGGTGTGGGGTTTTTGGCACCAAGCATGCGCACACACACCACAGAGCCGGAGCCAGCACAGAAAACACAGTGGAAAAATACTTAACAGGGATGAAAAGAAAGGCAGAGAGAGACGGAGATAATGAGACAGACAAAAGTCTCCCGAAAGCTAAGACGAGGAAATATGTGGAAGCATATGTAGCGCTTGGCTTCACTGTGACTATGTGGGAGACCAGGAAAGACCGGTGTGTTTACTGTGTCTAAAAATGTTGGCAGCGGACAGCATGAAGCAAAAAAAAATAAGGCGTCACTTAAACACATCACACCCCAACCACGCTGATTAGCCGCTATTATTATTTATTTATTTATTTTATTTAAGTTTATTTTTCAGTATCAAATGGCTCAATTAGTTGGTTGAAAAATGTTTGGTATAGTTTAGTAAAATAGTTTACACAAGGATTTGATTTTGTTGAAATTAAGGCAAATTTATGCACTTTAAATCTTTCCTGGTTCACACAAGGTTAATAAAGTTATTCCAGTGGATCTATTTCTTTCTTTTTTCTTTTTCTTTTTCTAGTTTTCCTCAACGTTAATAAGGATACAATGTCATGCAGAGGTGGACTTGTAACAATTTTATAGGCAAATTATGCTATTTATCGTCGTGGCAGAGGGTGGGGGGGTGCAAAATGTTTTCTTCTTCGTAGAAAACAATTGAGAAGCACTGCATTAGCTCAACTTAACTGCAAGGTCTGAATATTATTGTCTTCATGCTATGTTGTAGTCTAAAGCGGTTCTTGTTCCGTTGTCTCAACTGTAGGAAATGGGACTTTGATCTGCAGAGTGGGGATACCAGATCTGAACCTGTGGAGGGAGAGCAAGATCAATCTCACAGGTGAAAACGACTAAAATGGGTTTTTAGAAGGTTTTAGTTTTATTGTGAGAAGAAATGACAAACTAGGTCGTTCCCTTACCAGGTTTATTTGACACATTTTTCAAAATCATCTGTACATTTGTAAATGTGTGTTATTACTGGGAGCAGCAATCATTCGTTATCATTTGTAGCGGCATCATCAATGTAGCTTCCAATTCTGCTAATTGAAGCGTTAGCTTGACGCTTCTTCGGTTTTCCCCGTCCTCATCCACATCATCCAAAACTCAACAAACTAAAACTGATATATTGCTGTTGTTACAAATTTGAGGCAGAGGTAAAGAGAGAGGGATGTCAAACAACTACTACGCAAATTACCCATCCCCCGCATTCCCCAGACAGGTGCGCAGTAGCTAACTAGACTGGTTTCCCACACATTACAAATGGAATACAAATGAAAGCTTATATATTATATATATTAAGTTATCCACAAACATTTTAATTACTAAGAATGAGAAAATAACATGTTACATGACCGATGCTATTGGACTGTAATAGTAACTGTAAATACTGTAAATATTCGTCGAATTGCTCATGAATCATCAAACCAAGAAAATCATCAAACTAAGAACTTGAATTATGACCTACTGTACTATTCAGCCAAACAAACTGCATTCAGGCACCCACAATCTTCCTTGGTGTTTGTTGTCTTCAGGTGACTTTCGCCATTCATGGAGTGGATCCAGCTGGTTTCTCCTGGGCGCCGTTTTCACTGCCGTCGTCTTTGCCGTCGTCCAGCTGTTTGTTACTCCTTTCAGGGGGGCGGTGGCCAAACTGAGACTTGGCAGCTTCGGTGGCTCCGTTGAGGTTGAAATAACAAAACTTTAGCAAATTTATTCATTTAAGTCCCTATATTTATTAATTCCCGTTCCTGTCTTGTCTTGCAGAATTGTCTGAGCTCGCCGATCTGTACGAAAGGTAGTTAGTAACAGTAATTCTGATTATTTCTTACTGTATTTTTGAGTTTTAGAAAGAATTGAGATCTAACAAAGTTTATCCAAGTAATGGATGGATGGGTGATGTTATTTGTCACACGTGGACTGTAGAATTTGTTCTTTCTTATTGTGATAAAACATTTCTATCTGTCTTAGTCTTCTTTCTGTCCCCTTCCTCCAGGTAAGTCCTACTGTCTTTACTCGGCTGACAAACCTATCCACCTATCTTATCTAAATAACAATAGCGAAGCAGTGAATTAATCAAACTGTGTGTGTTTGTTTTCCAGATACTCCAGATTACAACGGTAAGCACCATTTAATGTCATGCAATCACATCTTATGCCATTACAATAGGGAATAAAACAAATGAAACGGACTACATACACAAGTGCATGTGTATGTGAAAGTCAGGAGGGAAAAAAACTAAAATGAATGGCAAAAAATACACAAATACAATTTTATTATGTGACGTGTCTGTTTCAGAATACGAAGACATTGCCAAGATAACACCGACCGGCGCCTCTGACAGAGCTCAGCAGCAGCACACCAAAGCTCAGCACCAGCACTCCACCTCATCCCATGCTTATGAAGGACTGAGTGGGCTGGAGGTCTCAAACCAGTTGGCAGGCAGAGACCCGAAGCTCATGACGGAGTACCAAGATGTCACCACTGTAGGAAACAGTGAGTACAACAGGACTACATTTATCAGTACTGCACATTTCTGTTTTAGTTTGACATGAATTAAATCTGCACTTTAAATGAAGTTGGACTTGATTTGATTTGATTTAAAGAGTTGTTGCCTTCAGTGTCATCACTGTATCCTGTTGATCAAATATCCCACTGATCAATACCTTAGACCAGCGGTTCCCAAACTTTATTTGCGGCGCACCCCTTCTACGTCCCAACCGGGTTGACGCACCCCTCAAAAAAACGCAACAAAGCTTTGTTTTATCGCCATATAAAGAGGGGCTTTTGACTTGTATTGCCATGTTTCGTATACAGGTGACGACGGAGATAAGAAGGCTTTAGACGTTTGCTAGAACCTCACCGCACACTACGCACTGAGGCTTTGGGCAATCCGTATCGCCGATCCAAGTGAAACCCAGACCCAGATAATTTTCATCATATTTCCTTATTTTTTCCCCGTCTGGTGTTCACCCTCATCACCCTTTTTTTGGCATCTCCTTTCCTCCTCTTCGGTTTCCTCCGGCGCATCATTTCCGTTCCGATCCGTTCCTATCCTCTCCGTCTCTGTTGCCTCCAAATCCTCACTCTCTCTTGGTCCCTCTCCTCCTTCATGACTAACAACTTTGTCATGAGACGTCCCACTTGACAGTTTCCCTGATTTCAGCAGATTCCAGTTTAGCATATTTGAAAGAATTAATTAAACGAGTTAGCGCATATATCCTAGCTAGTCTACAAACCTAGTAACCTGGAATTCCAGGTAACTAGGTTAGCCAATCAGAAAAGAGTATTCCATCGAAGCGGGAGATAAAAACTAATAGATGATTTTGATTTAAAATAAAAAGGATTACAAAGGAAATGTTAATTGTTCATGTTTTTATTGCACCCCTGGGGGTGCGCGCACCACACTTTGGGAATCCCTGCCTTAGACTAAGCATTATTCTCATCTTAATTGTTTTAGTTCTAATCCAACATAAAAACGTGTGGTAAAGCAAGTAAGAAGCGAACATAAAGACTTTCTGCCTTTCGCTGGTGATCTGTAGTGTTGGTGAAGAATACCTTTAAACTAAAGTATATGTGAATAGAGTCTTATCTATTCATGTCATTTAGATGGTGGCATGACTGGACAAGAGTCAAAGTTGTAACATGCATGTTAACCTACTGACTGCCCCTTCCTGTGTCTCAGGAGCGTTAGCCGCATACATCTCGGGCGAGGAGCGTGTCATTCTTATGGAAAGCCATGATGTGGACAGCGTGACGCCGTCCAAGGACTTTTGAGGTATTTAAAAAAAATAACTACTGCGCCCGTGATCGCCCGAAGCAAGCAGCAGGCCCAGCAAGCAGGCCTGCTTGTTATTCCAAAGATCCAGAGGAAAACATTTAGTAGTAGAGCGTTTTCATATCGCGCTCCTGTCTTCTCTCATTCTTCTCACCTTACTCCCTATGTCTCCTGATGTCTACCGATCACCCCTCTGGCTCTGGGCACCACACCCTTGAGTGTGGGGTCCACGGGCCAGCTGTTTTTCAGCTCCATGGCTGTTTTAGTGACGGACGGCTGCATCCATGGACGAACGCAGGGGTGCCCCACAACCAGGCTCCGCGGCTTCCCCTCCCACTCTGCCTTCCATCCCATCCTTCATGGCAATCCCCCGCCCTTCTGCAACATCCTCTGCCACCTGCATGGATCGCTGCCCTAAGAGAAAGACTTTATTTAGAAGTACATTCCTACTGTGCTTAACCTTTCTGTCATCCTTCTCTCTCTCTCTCTCTCTCTCACTTCCTCATCCCTGTCCTGCATGTTGTTCCCATCCATGACTTAATGTTTTGTCCTGCATGCCTTTGCACCTCTGTATAATCCCACTGGAAGTTCCTATTGCACACCCAGCCATTCGTGGAGAGGGAATCTCTCATGGAATTGCCTCTCCCGAGGTTTCTTCCTTTTTTCCTTATTTATCAAGGTTTTCTCGGGAGTTTTTCCTCGTCTTCCTTGAGAGCTTTGGGCTGGGTCGGGAATTGTCCTAATGTTGTGGGTCTGTAAAGCCCTTTGAGACATTGTATGTGATATTGGGCTATACAAATAAACTTGACTTGAAACTTGACTTATGCCAGCATTAACCAGCGAGAATTATGTTGGTTCAGGAGCAAAAAGTATTACATTTTGGAAAATCACTGTCGTTTCACTTTTAAGAATGTAAACCCATCATGCTCTGAGCACAAGTTTGAGTTATTACTGAGTAACTACGAGAAACCTAAATGTGGTTTAGGTCATGATGTTTATTAGTATTATATGGTATTTCTCATAGTATTTCTTGTATTTTATGGTAAGTTTCTGAGTATTTCAGTTTGGTCAAGTTTGGCCCGTTGTGACCTTTTGATGTCAGCTTAAGTATCCACATTATATTCATTCCTACATGACTGTGACCTGTTTTTTTTTTCGTTTTCTATGATTTCAAGCAGATTTTGGCATTATGCCATATATGGGTTTCTCAAACTAGTCTTTTAGCTACACTTACATCAATTTAGCTACAAGAAGCAAACACTTAACTTGAATAGAGCCCGGTCATGGAGACAAAGTTGGCATTAAAACCTGTGTACATTGGGTTTTTTTAAAAAGCGTAACAAGGCTTTATGTGCTTAAACTCTGAGCCAACAGGGAACAAATCAGATCAGTTTCGTTTGCCTGCCGATGCCTACAGGATCTGGTCTGCAGTAACGCTATTATCTGTTTAACAAAATTATGCCAAAGTGACGTGCATTAGGAAAGCTGACAAAACATCATATAACAATGAAGGTAACTGGAAAACCGTTCACATTTACATTTCTATTGCGTTAAAAACAACTCATTGTTTGGAGTTTGTCAGTTCTATTTTATTGCTTTTGTTGGACAAAGATCTGAAAATGTGTATTAAGTATCTTAGAAAAAATCTGAACAAAAAGAGTACCAACAGGTTTCAGGAGCACAAAACTCATGAAGCCATTGTTGATAAATTATTGATCATAGAAACTTTGCTGTATTTATGGGTGTGATGCATTTATTTCACTTCAAACTGCATAGATTTTACTGGAACTTTCAAAAATGTAGAGCTATTAGCTCTGTTTTTTATTCTGACACTAAGTTACAGTGTACAGTGTTTTAAATACAAAACTGTCATTTGCAAAATGTGAACAATTTACAAAGAATAAAGTGAGACAAAGTATATAAGCGGAACATTTGTTCTGCACTTTCTATTCTCACGGATTATCAAAAATCTGTAATCTTGCAAAAGAGTCAAAGCTGCCAGCAGACACAAACAGCCAACAACAAATGCTGTTGACGTTATGTTGTTATGTGTTATTGTTTGACTGTATTCTATGGTTTGTGCTTCCTTTGACTTGTGTAACAGGTTGCGTTTACAGTGCAGTCTTGGTTGTAAACGTTGCTTTACACCTCGGAAAATTTTGGGAATTTAGTTGGAAAGTTAGTTTGGAACTATGGCGGAGGTCAAATGCTGAAAAAAGAAATTTCAAGGATAAAACAGAATTTTGAAAAAAAATCAACATGCTAGGTCAATAAACATTTTGAGCAACACTTGTTATGAGGATATGAAATATTACTAATTTTTTCAACAAATATTTCAACCTATTTCCACAAAATTCTGATTTTTTTCTGTAATACAATTTTTCAATAATACGTGGTACAATATTTTCATAATTTTTTTCTCACCACTTTATTCTCGTATTTTTTTCAAAATATGACTGTTCTCATCATACTTTGACAAACCCTGACGGTTCATGCATGTTTGACACATGCTCAGGTTGTTGTTGGTTATGTCACAGTTTCCGCCCCTTTGTGGCTCTTCATGTGTGTCTTCAGACTGTGGCCCTGCGTGAATGCTTTGTTGCAGATCGAGCACTGGTACGGTCTCTCACCATTGTGGGTCCTCATGTGCACCGTCAGGTAAAACTTGCGAGCGCATGCTTTCCCACAAACCAAACACACGTAGGGTTTCTGTCCTGAGTGAACTTTCAGGTGGTTGTCCAGGTGAGTTTTGCGTTTGAAGGACCAGCCGCATTCCGAGCATCGGTATGGCATTTCTCCTGTGTGGACCCTCATGTGAATCGTCAGAGTACCTTTGGTGGAAAACCCTTTGCCGCATTCGCCACAATTGAATGGTTTTTCCTTTGTGTGTGTCCTCATGTGGATCTGCAGCTGCTTGCTTGTCAGGAACATTTTGCAGCAAACGTCGCATAGGTATGTTCGATCTCTCTCTGTGTGAATCTTTTCGTGCGTTTTTAGAGTTCCGAGTAGTTTGAAGCCCTTCCCACAAACATGACAGCTGTGCCGTCTTTCCCCCGTGTGCGTCAACTTGTGGCGGTTTAGCGATCGAAGGTCGCAGAGGGATTTGCCACAAATGCCGCAACGGTATGGTTTCTCGTCTCCGTGGGACCTGCGGCGAGCTTCCAGCTTTTTATCAAATAGGTGATGTGAGGTGTATGATTTCTGTGGACGACTCGCTGCGTGACGCCGCTGATGATTTTTCAACGACAACTTCAGGGCAAATCTTTTATGACATGTTCGGCATTCATACGGTGTCTCCCCAGTGTGAGCAGCCACGTGCTCTGTGAGGCTGACGATGGACAGCAATGATTTACCACAGACGTGACAGTCGTGTGTTTTCTGGTGACCCTGGAGATGATTCTTCAACGCCTCTGCAGACTCCAAATGTTCTCCACACACTCCGCAAAGACTTTGAGGATCACTGTCGTGACTCCAGGCATGTTTGATCAACATGATGTTGGACTTGTGCAGATACCCGCACACTCTGCAAGCTAGTAGTTCGGCACTGTTCTCCGTCTTTGCAGAGAATTTTGTTCTTTTCACCTCAAGGCTGTAAACTCTGGCTCGTCGCTTTGTTGTCATCTTAGCTGAACGGGCTTCAGGTTTTCCCTCATTGTCACTGCTAATGCACCCTTCAGTCTGAGCCTCTGAACGTCCAGCAGAAATGGCTTGAATGGACATTTGTTCCAAAGTTCTATCGTCTTCTACGTCATAGGTTTGCTCTGATTCCATCTCTCCGTGCAATTGAGAGGTTTTGTCCAGAACATCCAGAATGTCCACTGCTCTGCGATCGTCTGCCTGCTGAGCGAGGCTGCAACGGGAAACAGAAATAAATCCCTGCATGCATACCTTCATCTACTTTATGTGCAGGCCTGCTTGCATATTACCTGCTCTGTGGCCTGATTTCATCATCTGTCAACTCAGCAGACGTAGACGGAGCATCTCTGGCGTCATCTTTCCTCTGCAGAGGAAGAAGCTCTGTGGTGTCTCCTGTCTGGAGAAACAAAAAGCAGTTGCAAACTTTTGCAAAAATGAAGGTGAGTCTTAAACAGACAGAAGCCAGGTACTTCAAATCAAATTCTGGGTGATTTGTACTTGGAGAACTGCAACCTTACCTTCAATCTAATGTACAGGGTTGGGTACTTTCCTCTGGTGGACCTGGCGTACTTGCAGATCTCCTCCGATGTCTGCGGCTCCACTTTACGGAGTCTCCTGGTTTTGTCCAATGTAAAAATGTCAAAGCACCCAAAGGAAGAACCTCCAGCCAGCTGAGGGAAGCTGGACCGCAGTAGGTCCAGGAGGTCTGCTGCCCCCTGCAGGCCACCAGGACATTTCAGCCTTTGCACCGGGCACTTCTGAAAAACTGACAGAGACAGCAACACTCTCAGTGGAAGTGTGGCAAAACTGATGCCATATAAGGTCTAACCTGCCACGCCTACTACTGTATAAACTCTACGTTAATATGAAGATATCAACCTCACCGTTCTTTGGGAGGATGTCACTCTGTGCATCCTGCAGCATGCAGACTCTGAGGTCCAAATGTTTGTCAGCGTTCCCCCTCTCAGACTGAACTCTGGGAGGACCCACAACATTTTTAATTAGTTTTCATTATCTACAGAGTTTTCTAAGGCATTCCATACTAAGGTTTTTCCATCTGTGACTTCAAGGGGAAAAACAGGAAGAACCTAAACAGTCAGGAATAACACAGGAACATCAGCTTACAGAGGCTGCGATCTGTATAACAACCTTGGGGACGTTTGACGACTTGAGTCCTTCGGGTTCTTCTGACATCTATGGAGGCTCAGCGCTGTCTGCTCATCCTCACCATCACCACCCTCTTCATCAGCATGGTTCTGAGTGTCCACACCTGAACAAAATATAATTGTACACAATGGTGAAGATGCACGTAAGCCTGTACAAGCACAAACAGAAGTCAAAAAAGACAGCAGATGGAATAAATCATCCGACAAATTGAATTTACTCCTCTACTTGAAGTAGTTTTAGATGAGTTGTTGTTGAATCTGAAAAATGTAACAATAATTCCAACAATTACAATAAAAAGTAATTAAGCTGCTGATATTGCTTTTACCTATGTATCGAATGTATTATTTTGGGGGCCGAGGGATAAAAAACTATACTCAGGTATTTAAAGTGCGAGTTATATTTCGTATTTTCTTTCGTTGTATTTGACAAAGTTAATAGAGTAAAAGGACATATTTTAATTCGGAAGACATACTCCAGTACATTTCTCCAGTCTGACGCAGTTGCATCTTGCATGGACGCCATTATGATCTGTTTTACGTCCCCGCCTCATCTAACGGCGCAGAAACACCAAATGTAGCTGCAGCTCGGCTCGCTGTCGCGGCCAAACATTAACACACACAAACACACACTCCTCGACTATAGGATCATTCAGTAGTGATTTTCTTTTTGATATTTAAGCCGTTATTGACCCTCTCTGTGGAGCTTGACGCGGGGAAGCAGAGCCTCCAGCTGCCTCCTCTGCCGCTCCATCTCCTGCCTGCAGCCCGACGCCTCCTCCTCGTACCCAGACACGGTTCGGTCCACCGCCGCTAAGATTTCTCGGGCGGCCGCTGCGAGCCTTTCGGCGATGAATCCTCTCAGTGTGTCGGGTTTAGACATTTTAATCTCCCGGCGGCCTGAAATTAAATAAATTCAATCGATTTTACCGGAGAGATCAGTTGTCTCCTGGCATTGTTTACTAGCTTACATCCGGGTTCGTGTGTTAATGTCATCCGCATAGAAACGCAGATCATCAAAGGTTCCACTTTCACCGTTATCAAAAATAGAAAAATACGTTGGTGTTTGTTTTGTTGTATTTGTTACTGGTCCTAATGGCGAGGAGGTTTTTCGTAATCGTGAGACACAATCCAAATATTTTAAGATGAAAGAAAG
The DNA here is from genome assembly GCF_046128005.1 of Genypterus blacodes. Lineage (NCBI taxonomy): Eukaryota > Metazoa > Chordata > Actinopteri > Ophidiiformes > Ophidiidae > Genypterus > Genypterus blacodes. The sequence goes on from NW_027466931.1 coordinate 571,671, forward strand.
ACAAATGTGAGAGAATCTGCCCAAATATTCGGCTTTTATTTGCTAACAGAAATCACACCTTTATCTGTAATATTGATTTATATGAGAAAAAGTGTGTTTGGTTTGGACTGTCACTGTGCCTGGCTAACCTCTTATCTCTTGACTTTCCAGGACCAAATAAATCCACCTGTCTAACCTTTTCAGTTACAGTTCCACCTCAGTTTTATATAAAATAGATTTTGTATTTTAACCATTATTATTATTAATTTTTACAGATAAAACAAATCATTGAAATATGTGTGAGTTTTGTAAATGAAATCGTTTTTCCACTGTGGTTATGAATGACTTGATTGATGATGATTTGCAACTATTAATAAAACTCTTTAGCACTGCTTCTTCTCCTCCTCTTCTGTTTTCCTCCCCTCCACCTTCTCTCTCTCTATCTTAACTGGCACGCTCGACTTCCTTGGCTTCTTCTTCGGCACAAGGTCACCCGACTCATGCCAGGGCTGCTGATTGGATGGAGGGCTGACGCAAATCTGTCCTCTTTCTTGTCTTCCTTCTGTAACCGAGTGGCTATGAGAAGTTGGAACAGCAGGGCCTAGTGAGGTGTGGCAGACTTTTGTTTTCAGGCTGGTGACGGGTAGAGCACTGTGGTCATGGACGTGAAGGCGAGGGGGCGGGCCATGGAGGGGGACAAAATTGTGGGCGGGGTTCCAAACGCTGGAGTGTTCTATGGAGTTGAGGTGATGATGAGGGGAGGGAAGAGGAGGAGGAGAGTCTGGGTTAGAAGGTGTGTCATGCAGGTCACCATGCTGGATGTGTGTGTGACCATTGACACTGTTCCTTAGAGTGTGTATGTGTTGACACAGTGTGTGTCTGTTGTCATTTTGTGTCTCTATGCGCATGTGGTCTCGCTCTCTTTCCATGAGCTTGCTTGTTCCTGTGTATGCGTGACAGTGATCAGGATGTGTGTAAAGTTGCATGTCATTGTGTTCATCTCTAATATCTGGGCGTGGTTTGGAGTTTATGTCCGTGTGTACATTTCTGTTGGCGCCTGTGTGGAGCCGTGGGTTCGGGTTTGCGCTGTGTCGGTTCCGGCTGCGCAGTGAGCTAAACACCATGGTGCAGCCGACCACTGTGCAGCGATGTTTGATCTTTAGGTGGACGGCATTGTAGTGGATCTTCAGCGTTCCTACACAAAAACAAAGCAACACGACATTTTGTTAAAAAACACACAAAAAACAATGCATTGAATCTTAATCTTAATTTAACTTTAAATGTCCAATTTCCAAACCTTTGTCATAAAAGCTTTTCCCACAAACGCCACAGCAGACCCTCCCCTTCCGACCTCCTGAGGGGGAGGGGAGGGAGCAGAGTGAGGAGGGTAGGGGACGGAGAGAAGAAGAGTAGAGGTGGCAGAGTGAGGAGGAGGAGGAAGAGGAGGAGAAGGCTGGGAAAGGGCGGACGCAGGAGGAAGAGGTGCCGTGTAGTCTCTGGACAGTTAAAGGACACGTGGAAGAGGAGGAGATGGGAGAGAATGAAGTAGAAGTATCCTCTTTGGCCAGACCCCTGTGCGGGTTCAGCTCCTTGTTAGTATGGCTCTGTTGCCATAGCGACCAAGATGCGTTCGGTCCGTCGGGGTCAGGTTTGATTTTAATGGCTGGTTCGTTTGCTGAGTGTGAAACCAAATCGCTCACTCGTTCTTGTCTTTCTTCCTCTTGCTGCAGCATCTCTCCTGGTATCTCATCAGGCAAACCTAGCCACTGCATCAGTTTAGTGGGCGGGAAGACGTCCTGGCACACACAACAAATATGACAGAAATGTTGACAGTGTAGGTTTCAAGGAAGCAAAGTAAAGGAAAAAATTTACAAATATGACATTAGGCTGCAGAGGATCAATCACCTTAGTGGGCGGGACCAAATAGTGGAAGGCAGAGCTTTGAATCTGAAATGGGAGGAGCAGAGGAAGTCCACCGGGCAAGTTTTCAAAATGGTGGATGATACCGTTGTTTCTCTCAAAATGGCAGACATTGGTTGCCAATCGTGATTCTCCTCTCATGTTCTTGAAAATTCCTTGAGTTCCCAGAATTCCCCCGTTCTGCTCGGCGAATGTGCCTCTGCTTGACTGGTAGCTTTTCAGGGCAGGGCTCAGCCGTGGCTTGGTGAGGTGAAAGGCGGTCGCCAGGCCCCGCTTGGACATCAGCTCGACGATTGGACGTGTCTCCCCAAAGCGAAGGAACTGCTCGAGAACAAGGAGCTCTTCATCAGGAGTCAGCATCAACCAGCAGTCCAACACTTTACCATCTGAGGACTGGAGAGAGGGAGAGAGAGAGAGACAGAGAGAGAAAGAGAGAAAGAGAGAAAAAGAGAAAGAGAGAGCGAGAGAGAGAGAGAGAGAGAGAGAGAGAGAGAGAGAAAGAGAGAGAGAGAGAGAGAGAGAGAGAGAAAGACTATGTGTAACATCGTAGTGGTGTATGAACATGTGCATGTCCCTGTGTGTGTGTGTTACCTGCAGCATGTATCCTCTAATGTAATCAGTTAGACTCCAGCCCAGGATGTTGAGTATGTGACTGACCTAATCAAACCAGAAAATGTGTCAAATATTAAATACTATTTTTGTCCAAAATGATTTTCATTTAGTGTTCTAAATTTGCATTTGAGAGAAAAAAACGTTTTCTTTATTTATGTTGCATCCCAGTGACATTTAAATTACAAATATTTGCTCCAATTTCACTTTTTTAATCCTTTAATCCTTTTTTTAAATATCCGAATATTGAAATGGATAAACAATAAGCATTTGAACTTTGAGTGTTATTGTCTAATTTCTAGAATAGTCTTCAAACTAATTTAACTTTAAAGAAGAATGTAAAACTGTAACCAATATATTTGTATTGGAAACAGGTTTGACCATCATCATTAACAATGTGTCAAATTATTGTGTGTGTAACTATGAGTACATTGTATGTGTACCTGTTGTGCAGTCAGAACGCTGTACAGTCGATCCAGTAGAATCTTCAGTTGAACAGGAACGGCTTGAGCTCCATACAGGACCAGGGAGCTCAGGTCAAACACCGGACCGGGAAGAGCCACCTCCACTGGGCCAGAGCCGGAGGAATGATGGGCCTGGAGCTGAAGCTTCTCCAAAGCTGGAGACAAGGAAGAGGAGGAGTAGTACTGAATTATATTATAAAGAAGAAGGAAAAGGGTCAACCTGAACCAATGAAACACAACTACAAGACAACACACCTGTGTGTAACAGGAACAGATGTGTGTGTATGCAGACAAGACAAGAGAAATTGACAGGTGTGTGTGTGCAGATGCTCTCTCCAGATGCTCCCGCTGATGCGATGACAGCGACTTTTGACACAGTGTCACTGTGGCGACTGAACACATCTGCACTGTGTGTGTGAGTGCATATGTATGTGTGTGTCAGCAAATGGGTGAAGTCCAAATTTGTGTCAAAGAGCAGACTTTCGTTTTGATATGAACTCCCTCAACTCCCTCTGGAAAATAACTGCAGCAACACAGACTCTGAGCTACTGTATCTATGCAAGGCTCAGGATTTACCAATCGACCCTTACAGAAATGTCCTCTGACATGCTTGTTTGGTGACGCTGTAGGTTGTGCATCAGCTTGTTGTCTTTCGGGCTCAAATAAGAGTAAGGATTAGGTTATGGTTAAAATCCAGGTGTGCTTGTGTGTGCGTTTTACCGTGTGCGACCCAGCCGTGTCCGCAGTGATCACATGACCTGATTTGGATACTTCCTGGTTTGAAACACGCACATCCACAGACTGTACACCTGATGGACAGCTGGAAACAAACAAACAGTGACAGCTCTTATTTTGGCGGGGTAGTGTGGTTAAAAACAAGCTCATTTACTTAGGTATCTAACATTTGAACCCCCAAAACAATGACTTAAACCCTCACCAAACATGCACACACACACACACACACACACACACACACACACACACACACACACACACACACAAACACACACACACACACACACACACACTGTACCTCAGCAGTATCTGGAGTCATCCTCATGTTTCCTGCAGCCAGGACAGAACCAGATATCCAATTGGTTAAATCAAACTTTGAATCACTTCGATTTTTCGACCTGATAATCAAGTACACCAACCCTGAATATTAGTAAAATTATTGATCGCCTGAGATTATTCATTACTGTTGAATTTATTGTTTTTTCCTTCCCTTGTAAAATTTAAAGTGTTTAGCCATCTGGGTCCTGAAGCATGACAGGGAGATAATAAAAACTACTGATAAAATGGTAAAATGATAAATATACATAAAGTTATTATATACAATATATTGTAAAACAGTAATTGCATAAAAATACTATTGATATTAATTTCATTTTACATACATATAAAATAAGAGATATTGGTATGAGTGCTTAGCATTCACAAAATAATTTTGATTTATTTGTTATTGTCTTGCTGCAATTCTTTGGTGAAAAATACACCATATTGACTTTAGGTAATATATTATATATTATATTTAATGTAAACTTACCTGTCAGGAGGACACTGCATTTATTTTTCTTCTATTTTCTCCCTCTTTGGTCTCCGTTTCCTTTGTTCATCTCATTCTCTCCATCTCTTCACTGTGAAACTCCACTTTTTTCTCTCCTTATATGCATCTTCTCTCTCTCACTCTCTCTCTCCATGTCTTTCCATCCCATGGCTCCTCCCAGTTATTGTGCTGAACTGATGTGATTGGATGAGAATTAACATTTGATGATGGTTGATTGGGAGAACGAGAATCTTCTTCCCTTTTCTCTTCTTTTGTCTCCTGTCAAAAAGTGTTTGATAGTGTGTGTGTGTGCGCCACCGCTAAACTTAGCTTACCTTCAGATTTGAGATCAGTGACATTTCCAGAATTGAAAACTAAATATCTATAACAAAGTTTCAATAGTATTTAAAAAAAATGTTCTGTGAAATGATTTGTCCCTTGGTTACTATGGTTGCACGTATCAGCACCAGGGATTGAGTGTTTATTTCTGGTTCAATTTCATAAATGGAAATACAAATGAACAGGTGACAGGAAAGATTCAAACCTTTTTCAAAACTTTTTGTTTTCATTTCACCTGGGAAAATACGGTTTCTAAATTCCAAAACATTGGCGGGATTTCCATGGCCTTACAAACTTAAAATAATGATAACGTTTTGTAGTATTGTCAGTTCGTTTCAGAGCTACAAAGACTGATGTTGGATCAGTTTTAGTCACTTAAACATGGTCACAACCACAATCTCCTGACTAACAGTAAGTGCTGGAATGTTAAAAACAGGAAACATAAAGATTAGAAGACTTAACATTCAATATCTGTCACACCACTAAACGGTTTTTTTTGATAAGCTACATGGGCTATTCTTCATTCTTAGAAATTGGTAAACTTTTTCTTCAAGTCAATGCTAACATTAGCTTTCTTTTCAACAGTAATGGAAAAGAATAAATGGGAAAGTAATGTGTGTGTCCTTGGCGTGTCCATCATCCTCTGCGTCCCCCGGGAAACTGCTTCCCTCTGGGAGGAAAGTTCCCCCCTGAGGATCCGATTAAATCAAGGTGACAGTAGGGCACCTGGCCAGCCGCCACACACTCAAACAGAGATATGCACAGACACAAACACACAAAGGTTAAATGAATGATAATATTCACTGCTTGTCTCTCTAAACTTTTCACTCCGTCACATTTGCATCAGCATCATCTCCATCTTGTAGCGTATGGTAGGTAGGTGATTTGCATTTAAACTATCGATGAAACTCTACCAGGGTTACATTGTCCATACATTTAAATGAATTTTTTACTAATTATAATATTACGCTAAGAAAAGGAGTCCCATTTTGTGACTCTATGCTAGCCTAACACTGGTACGTAAACAATCGCAGCAGAGTTGTGCCTCCTAGCTAGCCACATAGCAGCATTTTACATTTTACATTAATTGCACAATGTTGCAAAATGCTAGAATGTTTTAGGGAATGGTGACTTCAACAAATTTTCCTTCTGCTCTCCTCTGAAATTACCTGCAAAGCTCCTCATATTGTCTCTCTCTCTCTCTCTCTCTCTCTCTCACACACACACACACACAGACACACACACACACACACACACAGAGCGAAGGTAGGCTGTTGGACAGGATGTGTGTCTGCTGGGAGTGTGAGGACCTGTTTTCTGTTTTGATGCCGTACTAATTAGAATATCAGACGATAACACTGTGTGTGTGTGTGTGTGTGTGTGTGTGTGTGAGAGTGAGAGAGTGATCGTGGCATTCACTGACACACTTCCCTGCCAGAACCTCTCGGGGTTAGTTGCGTTTGAAATGCAGTAGCGGTACCACCTCCTAACTGTCCTGCGCGTGTGTGTGTGTGTTTGTGAGTTCTTGGCCCGGTTTCCTCTAAGCTCATCAAACCAGATCACTCTTTGCTCAACAAACACAGACAGAAGCGGGAGGAGAGGTTGCGTTTAACTGACCCCTCAATGCTGAAACACAGAAAAGAGGTCCAGGCCGACATTAGAACGACTTTTCTTGCAATAAACAGACAAACCGATCCATGACTTACGATAAAGCTTCCAGAAGAAATTAAGATGCCAAAATGTAAGGCCGAGGGAAAAGTGAAGGGGTAAAACGAGTCGAGTGGGATTAAAGGAGATCACCAATGAAGTTGACAGCTCATGAAAACATCTTACACAGAACGACCTCAGTGTATGTAGAAACATTGCTAATTTGACCTCTCGTATTCGTAATCTCATTCAACGCCACGCAGATCTCCTGACCTTTGCTAAGAGTTGGAATGTAGCAACTAAACACGACTCCACTAGTTTGTAGACGTAGCTGGACATTGGAACGAACGCTGCAGCAACCAAGTTCGTTGTCGCAATGAGAATCAAGTTGCCTGGCAGTTGGGACGTGTTTGCGCTCATCTTTCGCTTTGTTTTCCCCCCTCTGTCACTTTCCTGCCATTTGTCGCCGCAAATGTCGGCTTCAAGGGCTCTGCAGGTGGAATTTACATGAACGCTCCCAGTTTAAAAACATTTTGGGAATCTTTGTCCCCACACGCATAGTCTGACTTTATCCATGTGTGTGTGGGTGTGTGTCCTTTATCTTCCTCAACCCTCTCTCCACAGTCCCTTATCCCACCCCTCTGTGTGTGTGCGTGTGTGTTCCCGCCCCCTTTTAAATCTGTGTCGTTACACTGAAGAGCATCGCTTTTTGTAGTGGGTCCAACTTGGCATTGTTACAGTCACTGTGTGGGAAAGTGTGTGTGTGTGTGTGTCACAGGTACAACTAGGACAGCGAGGGGGGGAGGGGGGAGAGAGGAACAAGGACTCCACTAAGAAATACATGAAAAATAAAGTTTTAGAAATAAAATTCTGTGAATATTCATGAGGGAGACGGAGAACAAACGAAGGACAAAATTATTTATTCTGTGTGTTTCTGTTGTGTTTGTTTATTCAATAAATTATGTCATAAATAAGTCATTCCTTCCACTGAGAATTCCTGTTCCAGGTAAGCCTGGAATGTTTTAGTTTATTTATTAACCTCAATTACTTTTAGGTTTGGCATCTAACACGCATCTAGACATTTAATGAAAGGACGCCACTTTGAAAATGTTAATCTTGTTAAACTTCAGAGACGAGCGCAGGTTTTGAGACCTTTCCTCCGGTCCAACAAAGTGACGAGATGCAAGTTCTTTTCACCTAGTCAAAGTCCATCAAGGTTCCAGGAACACTGCGTCAAGTTCCTTCACATCAAGCGTGGAAATAACGTTTTACTCCTCAGTTACTGTGCAGAGAGGTGATAATGCTGTAAACTCTGTTAACTCTGATCTAGATTCAGATTCTAGTCTACTCTCAACTAGTAATCGCTCACAAACTGGAAGCACACTTCATTGCCAGCAACTACCAAACAGTGTTCAGAAAACACTTACTTTTATACCCTAGACTGGAACATCATAGGAACCACCCATAGCAACTGTCTACTACTGTATAAAATGGCTGGAACATAGTAGACCCTGTTCTAGCCATTTACAACCATTGTAAATGGCTGATCCTTCTGTTTCCTACCTTACCTAGACCATCACCTATTAAACTAAAAACACCCAAGCAACAACCTACCTAAAAGCTGAGAAAGCCTTGCAACTAGATATCTGATTTGCAACCACCTACATATCTTTGCAACATCAATCATTTAGCAATACCTAAGGAAAGCATAAGAATGTTTAACTCAAGCACCAAAACCTGTAAATTGGAACCTTTAAGCCTGCATAACGTTTCATGAAAAACTTGTGTTTGTATACAGTATTTGTCCCAGGGTCGATGATAAACCA
>NW_027466931.1:585000-640000 GCF_046128005.1 Genypterus blacodes
CCTTTTCTTCACCTTGTCCTCAGCCTTTCCTAGGTCCGAGCTCAGCCGGTCGGCCTGTTCTGTGATGACATCACAGAGCTCCTTCCAGGTGAAGTTACCCAGGATGCTCGGGGGCTCAGCCAGGAGGACACAGCCGGCCAAGAGGCGCTGGTACAGAGAGTAGAGGAAGGACAGACGAGCCTACACACACACACACACACACAGTCAAACACACACACACACACACACACACAGCTCAGTGTGATGGCGCTTGATGAGGTTTACATAAGCAGTTTAATGAAATGATGTTTATAGTATAATGACATTAATCTGTTAGAGTGAGTGGGCAGGGGGTATGGATAGAGAAAGAGAGGAAGGGAGAGATAGAGAGAGAGGGGGTGGGAGAGGGGGGGGGGGGAGGGAGGCAATGAGTGAGACGGAGACGGAGAGAGATAGACCGACAGAGTGGATGTGAGCACCTTTGACTCTTCCTGGTAGTGTTCTGTGATCCTCTGGACTTCTGCTGCTCTCTCCAGCCCCTCTCTCTCCCTCTCTCTCACCCTCTCCTCCCTCTCTCTCGCCCTCTCCTCCCTCTCTCTCGCCCTCTCCTCCCTCTCTCGCTCCATCTCCGCCCCGAGGCTCCGGCTCTTCGTCGACCAATCGGAGTTCTCCTGCCGCAGGCGTGTCGCCTCCTCACTCAGGCCGGCCAGCAGCTGCTCCACCTGCTGAGAGGAAGAGAGGGGGCTTTTATTCTGAAGGGTCACGGTACATGGACCTGCAACGTAAACAAACAGCGCTACCCAGAGTCGTTTTGTCGGGCTTACCTGGGTTTGCCTCCTGCAATCTGAGCTGAGCTGTCGCAGAGTCGTGTTCTGCTCCTCCAGGCGTTCTGACGCAAACAGCAAATCCCTGAGCTGACAAGTGAAATGCAACACACACACGTTCAAACAGCCTTTTAATGTTGTGCAATAAAGCTTCATGTAATGATTATAACAGCATTTAAGAGGAATTCATTTATCAACCATGTGCATAAATTCGATGGCATCATGTGTGCACAACATTCACGATATTTCAGGGATTCATTGAATGAGAAAATGTGTGTGTGTGTGTGTGTACCTTTTTGTCCGTCTCTTCCAGTCTGCTTCTGTAGCCGCCGAGTGTCGACATCAACAGCTCCAAAATCACAGCGCAGGGACTTTGGTTCCCATTATCCTTTGCAGGAGAATGGCAGCCTGCAGACATGACAGATTTAATGTATAGACACACACGCACACTCACACACACAAACACACACACAGGTGACAAGGTGTGTACCTGTGTTGCACTGTTGTTGTAGTATTTCACTGATCTCTTTCATGCAGCTCATGTGGGCCTTTTCTAAATCAGAGTGTCTCTTATCAGCCTGAACACACACACACACACAGAGAGAGCGCGCACACACACACACACACACACACACACACACACACACACACACACACACAGAGAGAGAGAGAGAGAGAGAGAGAGAGAGAGAGAGAGAGAGAGAGAGAGAGAGAGAGAGAGAGAGAGAGAGAGAGAGCACACACACACATACACAGAGAGAGAGCACACACACACACAGAGAGAGAGAGAGAGAGAGAGAGAGAGAGAGAGAGAGAGAGAGAGAGAGAGCACACACACACATACACAGAGAGAGAGCACACACACACACAGAGAGAGAGAGAGAGAGAGAGAGAGAGAGAGAGAGAGAGAGAGAGAGAGAGAGAGAGAGCACACACACACACGGAGAGAGCGAGAGAGAGAGAGAGAGAGAGAGATGTCAAAAGTCAAAGAAAATGTAAAACACGTCATTTTGTTAAAAGTGAAAAGTGTGTTTGCTAGTGACCTTCTCCAGCAGCAAGTGTGTGTCAGCATGCCGTCTCTTTTCCTCCTCCAGACGGTCTGTGAGGTCAGAGGTCGTCTTCCTCTCTGCTTCCAAGGCAGCTCTCAGGTCAGACTTGCACTGCTCGTAGCTGTGTGTGCACACAAGAACACACATACATAAATAATATCAAATATAAATCATTATAAATGAAATCATTATATAGACATTACAATATAATTAATAATCATCTTTCAAACTGTGACTTTGGACAGTGAATGCTGAATGTCTGTGCATGTTGTCGTGGCAACCTCACCGCTCCAGAGCGTGCTGAGTGGAGCCGCTCCTCTCTCTCTCCAGGCAGTAAGCTCGCTCCACCTCCCTGAACTGGGCTCGCAGCAGATCCAGGCTGCTCTGCGCCTCCTGCTGGCCGGAGCGCTCCACTACCAGAGCTGCCTCCAGGTCCCTGACCCGTAGCTACAGCAAGACACACACAGCGCAGACAGAGACGGAGACGGAGAGAGAGCGAGAGATGGTAAGCCATTTAAACGTGAAATGTATTTTTCTGAATTTTCAAAAAGATACGTTTTTTCCAGTCTCACCTGGATGACCTCAGAGTTGAACTTAGACTCCAGGTGAGCAGCTCGCTCCACCCCCAGGTTTGACTCAAGAGACTTTACCTTCTGATCTGACAGCTGGAGGACAAGAGAGAGGGGGGGGGGGGGGGAGAGAGAGAGAGAGAGAGAGAGAGAGAGAGACATGAAGAATGAGAGAGTAAAGGGAAAGGGACCAAGATAGGGAAAGATTTCTTATCACCCTGTCCTTCTTCTTCTTCCTCACCTCTTTCTCTCTCCCTCTCCTCTCCTCTCTCTCCTCCAGGTATTTCAGCTCCCTGGCTTGCTGTATGCTCACTTTGGCCTCCTTCTCTTTCTCCAGTTGCACCTCCTTCATCTTCCCTTCCAGCCCCTCCAGAGCCTCCTCCTGCTCCTGGAGACGGAGAGGAGAGAAGACATGAACCAAATCTTAAGTGTGTGTATGTGTGTGTATGTGTGTGTGTGTGTGTGTGTGTGTGTCTGACCTGCAGCAGCTGGCGTAGCCGCTCGTTTTCCGTAGTGATGCTCTGCACCACCCTGTCGCGCTCCTCCACTTCCTGCTGCAAAGCATGCTGGTTCTCCTCCCTGGCCTGCCGAGTAATTTCGAGCGATTTCTGCAGCACCTGAGCCGTCTGCTGCAGCTCCTCCACACGATCTGACACAAACACACACACATATGTAAACACAGAAAAACAGTGTTGGCCTCTACTGAGCGCCTGAGTGAGTGTGTGTATCCACTGACCCCCCGCTGTGTGCGTGTGTTACAGCGTGTGTACCTGTGAGTGCGTGCTTGTCTCTGCTGAGCTCAGCGACTCGGTCGGCGTCTCTGCCGCTGACGGTGAGCTGATACTGCAGCTCCACCCGCTGTGCCTCCCCTCGCTCCACCGCCGCCCTCAGCCGAGCATGCTCCGCCTGCAGACCGCACAGCTGAGATCACACACACACACACACACACACACACACACACACACACACATTTACGGGTTTGGAACGCCTTTGGAAGGTTCCGTCTGATCGCTCCTCTGCTCGTTCTCACCTCTTGGTTGTGGACAGACGTCAGCTCCAGTTTCTCTTTCTCCAGCTGGTTGATTTTCCACAGGAGTTTCTCAGACTCTTCGCTTCTTTCACCTCCTTCTGATGCCGCCCTCCTCCTCCTCCTCTCGTTCTTTCCCTCACCTCCTCGGGTTACCCCCTTCTCTGCCCACTCCCCCCTTCTTCTTCCTCCTCCCTCCTCCTCCTCCTCCTCCTCTCCCAGCAGAGCGGTGATGATCTTGCCCCGCCTGGAGGATGATTATAAATATGTCACTCCTTATTCATCGTTTTGTATCAAATCTGTAAGCAGTTAGCAACAAAGTACCTCAAAGCCACACTCAAGTTAATGCTGAGATTCAAGTTACAAGTAAAATTCATCCACTAGAAAAAAAATAGGAGTCATTTACTGTTGCTATTAATTTTAAAAGTATTTAGTAACAGTATTTTAAAAAACAGTACTGAGGTGAAGTATGTCTAGTTGCTCACTCTGGCATTTCTACCTTGTGTGATACAGGCTGCACGTGAGCAAACTGCCTTTGCTATATGTTAGATAAGCAGTTCAGTAAAAATAAAAATAAAAATATATGTAAATAACCCCCAAAAGGTTTATTGGTTATCTGTTGTATCTCTATTGTAATATTGCTGATGTAAGTATTTTAATATTTGCATAAATGTTTCTTATCGGTAAATAATAATTAATAATGACTGTTGACAAGTAAGCTTTTATTTTTGTAAAGGTCAAGGGCAGTTTGTTTATGTTCCGGTACCTACATGTGCTTCAGACACGGTCACGCGCTTTAGCCAATGCGTAACGTAAAGAGCCGTACAATTAATAGACCCGTAATGAGACACAAGCTCTTACGGTGGTCGTAGTTTACCACTTTGTTTAAAATGTACGTTATCTTTGTTTTGTTGCTTTACACCATTGACGCTGAAGGTCCTCACCTCGTTGTTTCCTCCTTGGTGCTCCTCCCCCGCTGCTCATCTCGCCGCTGCCGGCTCTCGGCGCGCTTGACGCGGCTACGACGCTCCGCTGCTTCGCCCGGCATCGCCCTGTGGCTTAACGCTGAATAAAGCAGAACGGAGCGTGTTTCAAACTATTGTTGCATAAAATCGACATCATAAAATGTATTAGTGTATCTCAAACGATTTACAAATGTCAAATATTTACTGAATTTACACAATAATAATAAACCGCGGAAAAGGGCGCAGTATGTTTTGATATGGTAATAAAACAAATTCAATTAGGAACCTGCTCTTGTACTTGTGTGATGCTTTGATGACGCAACCAACTGCTGAGGCTCTGGAGGAAACCTCGGTTGCCTGGTTCCTGTTGCCGGGCCAGCAGACGCACTCATCCCGGTAAACGAAGAGAAACATCCAGATCTAAACCTGGAAATTCAGCCATGACCCCCTTTTTAACTCTCTGAAACTCGGCCTGCATACAGCAACAACATAGATCACTGCCAAAGTATTGACGTGTTACATTTCAAGCAGAGATTTCACTCTCACACAGCGCGATTTCGGTCATTCTCCATAAGCAGATTTAAGAAGACTTCTAAAACGGTCTTAACCATGTGTAACCCGCGCCGAGTCAAGCACCAGCATTTCTATATTTTTGTCAGTCGACTTAAAATGATGTAATGACGGGTTTCGTGCTGCTCCACATCAAACAATATAACACACAACATTCAAGCGTTCTCTTTGAGATAAACGACCAAACAAACTCTTAACCACATTAAAAGCTCCAACAACGCACTTATATCACATACTTACACAGCATAGTAATGGGAAATGTGTAGTAAACTCTTAATAACACTTACTCAAAAAACGACAGGGAGAATAGTTTGAATCTGACGCCATCTTTAGCGTCCAGACGCGAAATGGATTGCGTCACTTCCGCCTCGGTGCGGATTGGTTGGGTTCGAGCACCGGGCATGTTCCTCGTCTTTAGGGTCTCGCCGCATTATTGGTGTTGCTTTATCGCCCTCTAGTGGACATAAATTCGTAGTATTTTAATTGCCGTAAAAGTAGTAAAAAAAAATCATTCAGCTGCTTGTTGATAACTTGTTGATAAGTAAAATTGTTTCTTATTCGTTTTTGTGGCACTGTGATGTCATTCTCTTCACATTTGGACCTTTAGTCGTAAAATATTTAGACTTTATCTTCGGAAACTCCCTTTTTGTTTTTCATCTATGGCCCCAATACTCGGGCATATTTCCTTTTTTAAAGTAGTTGAGTACCGGCATACATTTTATTGTGCATTTGTAAAGTACAACACCTTGAACTTGTACTTGTACTTTGTTTATTTACACCACGTTCAATTCAACAATTCAATTCAAATATTTTCAAATTTTACAACATGGAAGAGGACATTTTTGAATTGATTACAAGTTGATGCAGTTGTAATGTGTTTCATGTGTGAAAACAAAAAATATATATCTCGATGAATATTGGTTTAGTTTACAGTAATGATGTCGAATTGTGTCAGTACAGCAGAGGGCAGTATAACCCATCTCTGCTTTCTGGTGTGTTTAATGTGTGTAGAAGAAGAAAAGAAGGAAAACATTATGGCGACTTCCACGGAACACGCTGAAACTACATCCACAGAACCAGACCCTCCAGAATCTCTCAAAACAGAAGCTGAAGAAACGAGTGAAGACCCGGGCCCATCCCAAACAGAACCGGTGGGTCCAGAATCAGATGAGGATGAAGACGAGGACGAAGACGAACCTGCTGGACCTAAAATCCGGGACACCCCGCAAGACATTCGGCTGGAGGCGGCCGCGAACTCGGTGGCGCTCCACCCGTCCAGAGACATGCTGGCCTGCGGGGACGTGGATGGGGACGTGTACGCCTTCTCCTACTCCTGCACGGAGGGGGAGAACCGGGAGCTGTGGTCGTCGGGACACCACATGAAGTCCTGCCGCCAGGTGCGCTTCTCCGCGGACGGACTGAAGCTCTACACCGTCTCACGGGACAAGGCCGTGCACGCGCTGGACTCGGAGCGAGGACAGCTGGTTACCCGGATCCGCGGAGCCCACGAGGTCCCCATCAACAGCCTGCTGCTGGTGGACGAAAACATCCTGGCCACCGGAGACGACGCAGGCACCCTCAAGGTCTGAATCTGAACAAGCAGCTTGGGCCACATCAGGGGGGCTATAGGGGTCCACGATAGTCTGACATGGTCCGATACTTTTTGTCCACTGTTCTGTCGTGATCAAGTGACACCGGCAGAGTTAGTGTTGATTTTCCCCTCTGGTTTGCAAATGTTTTATCCTTTTGGAGCGTTTGGAAATCACAAGTGGTGGTCTTAAGTGATCTTGGTTGTTCTGTGCTCCTTTATGCAATACCAAACTTAAGTAACTTGAGTAATTGTCTTGTTTCTTTCTGAAGGTTTGGGACATGAGGAAAGGGACAGCCGTCATGGATCTCAAACACCACGAGGACTACATTAGTGACATCACTGTGGACCAGGCCAAGAGGATCCTACTGACTACCAGGTATATAATAATACTAAGTACATTAACACAAGTGCCAATAAGCACTGAAACTGCATCTGTTAAATCTGAAATGTCAGTGTGTCTTTGAATGCACCATCACAGAGTGTTTTTGAGACAATCTCATCTTATGTCCTGAACAGCGGTGATGGCACAATGGGCGTCTTCAACATTAAACGGCGCCGCTTCGAGCTGCTGTCGGAGTATCAGAACGGCGACCTCACCTCTGTGGCGCTGATGAAGAAAGGGAGGAAGGTGGTCTGCGGCTCCAGCGAGGGGACCGTCTACATCTTCAACTGGAACGGGTTCGGAGCCACCAGCGACCGATTCGCAGTCAAGGCTGAGTCGGTGGACTGCATCGTCCCCGTCACGGACAGCATCATGTGCACAGCTTCCATGGATGGGTATATTCGGTGAGCAGGGGTCACCTGGGGTCACCGGGTGTAGTTTGTAGTTAGTTAGGGTGTGACTGTGATCCATATCAATCTGCCTGTCAGATGGTAACATAATGTACAAATTGTAGTAACACAATGGGAAATACTCCAATACGCTGTTTATATTAAAGTATTGACATGTAACTAGTCTGTGTAAATGAATCAATGTTTCAACCAATATAATGTCTGTCCTCCATCAGAGCCATCAACCTCCTTCCCAACCGGGTCATCGGCTGCATCGGGCAGCACGTCGGCGAGCCAGTTGAAGAGCTTGCCACCTCCCGTGACAGCCGCTTCCTGGTCAGCTGCGCTCACGACCAGCTCGTCAAATTCTGGGACATTTCCGGCTTACCGGAAACCACTGTCAACGTGTACCGCAAGAGAAAGAAGAAGGACGGACGACTAAAGTCTCTGACCAAGAAGGCACACGGAGAAAACGACTTCTTCTCAGGACTTGTAGACGAAACAGAGAAGAAGGAAGAGGAGGAGGAGGAGGATGAAGAAGAGGATGACAGTGACAGTGGCAGCGATTAAAAAGCTTTTCAGCTGTGTGGTTTCTGTGCCTTTGGACAGTTTGAATATGGTTATTGATTAGGATAAAGTTATGTTGAGTCTGTTAACTGCCTTTACCCAGCAAAATCTGTTGGGACAGTTGACGAAATGCTTTTTGTTATATTAAATTAATTCAAATTGACATTAAAATTGTACATACTTTAATTCTTAATTGATTGGAAGCTTTTACACACAACATACATTGAATTCACAGCACAGGTGACACAAAAAGTGTGTTTTCACACCATGCAGAGTATTTAAAATGACAAACTTTTGATTTGCACAAAATCCACTTTAATGTACGTATAAATAAGACTGATATGAAAGCATGACTGACAAGCAACACATTTAAACATATTTAGATGAAGTTTTATAATATTTTGGCCAGAAAAGATGGCTACATTGGTATGGTCCTTTTTCAACACACGTATCATAACGTAAAACAAACGGAAGCTGAACCAATAAAGACAATTTGTTATGAAGTGGTTATAATTTTTAACATTTCACTGTAAGAGAAACTAACTTACTCGTTATAATGTTGGTATGTTCCCCAACACACGTAACCCCCCACGTCTCTTGGTACGCCCCGGCTGTGGGCGGGAAACCACTGGGCTCACCAGTCACGTGACACGAGCCAATCAGCCAACATGGCGGTGAGCTGGCAAGCGAAGTGACAAGGGCTCTTGTGCAGATAAGCAACGGCATTTGCCAAGGAATACAGTTGTTTTTCTTCTGTGAGTATTCGCGTTACTCATCTACTAAATACTTAAGAGTCAAGGCTAATGCAGAGATATATTTTGATCACCCCGTCAGCCAGAAAATAGCGGAGGTTAGCGGGGCTTAGCTTCTATGCTAGCACGCGTTTATTGTAAACAATGAGTGAAGATGCGGGTGAAAATAAAAACGATGAATCAACCGCGTCATGTTCACCATTGACACACCACGCAACGTTGTTAAAAGTAAATAGATTTAGATTTCCGGCCCGAAAAGTGACGTGTTTACATCGGGGATGTCGTCTTGTGTGTCATTGACAGAAATGCACACAAATTGTCGACATCACAGCGGTTTATGTTGTTCCTTAAGCTCTTATTCTTTTTCAACACACGTTGTAAGTGAGATAGTGTTGTGAGATTATTTCAAAGCAAATTTCCATTTGCCAATCACCTGTTCCTCATCAGGTTCCTGTCCAGGCTCCACGGTCGGGCAGAGGTTGAAGGTTCAATTCCATTGCATGTGTTTGAGGATTAAAGCTGCAGGATGCCGTGGGAAAGGATGGAGTTTAAACCAGGAGACTTGGTGTTTGCCAAGATGAAAGGCTTCCCATACTGGCCTGCCAGGGTATATACACACACACACACACACACACATATACACACATATACACACATGTTGCACATATTAAATGTTCACATGAGCTGTACTCAAATAACATATTTGTATGTTTTCAGATCTGCAAGTCTGAAGGGGCATCCAAGAAACGGGTCATGGTTTTCTTTTTCGGAACCCATCAAATGTATGTGCTGCCTGTCAGGGACACTTTTGTCATATATTGTGGGAATTGTTTTTGTGTTGATTGTCAGTAATTGCAAATGAACAATTAAAATGGCATCGATGTAAATTTTAGAAGATGAACTAGATCATTTTGGATTAACTGAGGTGAATCTCTCTGTCTCTGACTCTCTCTCTAGTGGTCACCTCCCACATGACAACATCATTCCTTTCAAGGGTAACAAGATGAAATATGGCTGTGGCGTTCGCATTAAAGGCTTCACAGAGGGGATGTGGGAGATCCAGAACACACCTGCAGTGGGCAGTAAAGTCAAAGTGAGTTGGTAGTTGAGAAGTTTGTTGTCAGTTGCAACCCTGAGTATATTCGTCGATTGTTTTCTTTCCAGTTATGTAACGCATCATCTTTTACAACTATTGACAACTATTGCGCTTAAGCCAAAAAGTCAACAAATAGGTGATTCTATCCAACTAAGATTCAGAAAACCCCGAAAGAATCCTGGAATGAATTACATTTTTTTGTCCAACCTGTCCACCAAGTTTCATTGAAATCAGTTAACAACTATTTGAGATATCCTGCTAACAGACAAATGGGATCAAAAACATAACCCCCTTGTCTGAGGTAACGTATAGATAAACACATATTTGACACATGGTTTATTGATTCATCTTCTCTGTTTTCTTCTCAGATGCCAGAAGTCAAAACTGCAAAAGTTTCTCTAGTAAAACTATTTCCTGCCAGTAAAATGACACCTGCTAAACTTGAGAAGAAAGGTACTAAAGTGAAATCACCCGCTAGTAAGTCCACCCCTTCCAGGACTCCCGCTAAGCTGGATAGCAACATGGCTACTGACACAAGTATGAGTTCCAAGGAAAGTTCTCCTGCTGATAAAGGTACAGAAGTGCTGGAAGCTTCTGCCATTGGACCCACCACGACCAGGAGCAAAGCGGCAGATTCCAGGGCGACCACTTGCACAGAACTGTCCCCAGCTAGGAGCCCCAGAGCCACTGCAGTCAAGAAAATCAAAGAGGTAGGAGGAGGATGTGTGGAAGAAGAGTTGTGCCATCTGATTCATTTTCATTTCAATTTGTAAAATAGCTTTCCAACTGTGCTGGAATGTGTCTGAATGTTCCAAATGATCCCTGCCTGGAATCTCAAAATTAACCTAAATTGAAGGTTAACTTAATCCAACAATCACACTTTTTGATAAATCAGCAAATGTATTATAAGTAGTATGATATACACACACATTCTGAACAAATGCATCTGTGAGTCTAAATGTTTTTGTTCCTCTGTCAGGCTGAGCTGCTCAGTAAGAGAACCACACCTGGTATCACCACGCCAGGTAAAACACATTATTTGCGAATGATAACTATGGATTATTGTTTATTAATGCAAATGATACGTTTCAAATAACCTTTATCACCGACTTTTCATTTTAGCCAGAAAGAGGCGGAAGACTTCCATCCAGGAAGATGGAAAGATGGAGAGAGATGAAGCAAAGGTGTCAGAAAGCCAAGCAGTCAAGAGGAAGAGAGAAGAGGAGGGAGAGATGGAGTCACAGGAGAAAAGCAAGCAGGATGGTGTGGCAGGGAAAAAAGGGGAGATGTCAAAAAAGAAGGCAGAGGAGGACAAACCAGGAGAGAGGACTTCAGAGGGCCATGGTATGAAGACGAGGAGAAGAGAGGAGGCGGGAGAGAAGGAGGCACAGGAGACACCGAACAAGGATGCAGGCCTGGAAGAAAATAGAGAGGTGATGGCCTTGGGGAGACGAGGAATGAAGACGCGAAGAGCAGAGGAGGCGGAAGAGACGAAAATGAAGGATGCAGGCGTAGAAGTTAAAGATGTGATGACAAAAGAGCAGGAGAAAGATGGAAAATCTGTAGAGAAAGACCAGGAGAGAACAAGAGAAAAGTCACCAGACAGACAAGGAATGAAGACGAGGAGAGCGGAAGAGAAGCAGGCAGAGAAGAAACAACGGACAACAAGACAGACGTCGTCAGAGAGACAAGGAATGAGGATGAGGAGAACACAGGAGGCGGAAGAAGAGAAAACAAAGGAAGATACAGGTATGGAAGTTAAGACAGATGTGATGAGGAAAGAGAAGGATGGAAAGACTGCAGAGAAAGAGCAGGAGAGAACGAAAGAAAAGTCATCAGAAAAACAAGCAATGGAGGCAAAAACAGACGAGGCAGAAGAGAAGGAGGAAGAGAAGAATAAGAAGGTTGCACTCTTGGAATGTAAGACAGAAGTGACGGAGAAAGAGGTAGGAAAAATGAAAGAGAAGACTGCTGAGAAAGATGAGGAGAAAGAACCGGAGAGAACAGGAGAAACAACATCAGTGAGACAAGGAATGGAAAGGAGAACAGAAGAGGTGGAAGAGAAGGAGGTAGAGATGAAAACAAAGGAGGATGCAGACGAAGGCCAGAATGATACAATGACGAAAGAGGAGGACAAAACTCAAGAGAAGGATGGGAAATCTGTGAAGACGGTTAAGAAGAGAGAGCCAGAGAGGATGAGAGAAAAGTCATCAGAAAGACAAGGAATGAAGACGAGGAGAACAGAGGAGACAGAAGAGAAGAAAGGAAAGAAAGATTCGATGACAAAAGGGAAGGATGGAAAGAGGGAAACATCTTCAGAGAGACAGGCAAAGACAACGAGGAGAACAGTAGAGGCGGAGCAGGAAGACGAGAAGAAAATGAAGAAGGACGCAGGCATGCAAGAAAAGACAGATGCAAAGGAGAAAGAGGAGGAAAATATGAAAGAGAAGGATGCAAAGCCTGCTGAGAAAGATGAGAGCAAAGAGCCCGAAAGAACAAAAGAAAAGTCATCAGAGAGACAAGGAATGAAGATGGGAAGAGAGGAGGCAGAGGAGAAGGAGGTAGAGAAGAAAACTAAGAAGGATGTTGGCTCGGAAGGCAACAAAGATGAGGTGGAGAAAACTAAAGAGATGGATGGAAAGACTGTTGAGAAAGAAGAGAGAATGAAGGAAAATTCATCAGAGAGACGAGGAAAGATGACGAGGAGAACAGAGCGAGAAGAAGGGAAGGAGGAGCAGAAGAAAACAAAACAAGACAGCATGTCAGGAAAGGATGTGACGACAAGGGGAGGAGGGAAACCAGTGAAGAGGAAGAGAGAGGAGAAAGGTGAAGAGAAGAAGGGAGGTGGCGACATGGAGCAAAAAACTGAAGTAAAGAAGTCCTCAGAGAGCCGTGGAAAGAAGAGTGGGAGAACAGAAATGGAGGAAGGGAAGGAGGAGCAGAAGAAAATGGGAAGGAAAGAATTGGCAACGAAAGAGGAGACGTCAAAGAGGGAGACCAGAGAAAGGAAAGCAGTGGAGAACGAAGGAACAAAGAGGAAGAGAGAGAGGAAAGAGGAAGGGAGGATGGAAGGCAAGCAGGTAGAGGAGGAGTTAAAGAAACAGGACATGGCAGGGACGAAAGAAGAGACCACCCAGAAGAAGACGGTGGAGAAAACGGAAGTAAAGAAGAAGACGGAGAGCAACAGAGTGAAGACGAGATCTGTGGAGGAGGAGGAGATAGAGAAAGAAACGGATGAGGGCGCAGGTGTGGACAGAAAGATGGATGTGAGGATGACAGAGGAAGAGACAGACGAGGGGACGTCAGCGGGGAAAGACGAGAAGCAAGGAGGCGGCGCTGTGGAGGAGGAGGTAGGGCGCATATGGCGTTTCCTTTCAGAAATAATTTCATAAACATTGCAAATGTTAATAAATGCAAAACATGTTCTCTTTATGCAGCGAGAGCGCCGCATAGCTGCCAAGAGGGAGAGTCTGCTGAAATCTCTCAGAGGCCTGCTGAAGGCCGGTAGAGGAGCAAAGAGGAAGAGCCATGAGTAAGACACACACACGCATGCACACACACACACACACACACACACACACACACACACACATTCTGCTGTGTGTAGTTCAGTGATCAAATTTGTTCTTCTTTCTTATCAGGAAAATCGAACGGAGGAAGGTGATGGCCGAGAGTTACAAGGCAGGAAGTCAGAAGGCCGCAGGGAAGAAGGCCGACGGCAAAAAGTCCACCTTCGCCAAAGTGATCGGCAAGAAGATGGGCGTCAAACCCATTGTTAGTATGAAAACGATGACGAGGAAGAAGGAAAACAAAAATGTCAAGGTCAGAAAGGCAGACGGGGACAAACCGGAAGGACGTGTTGAGAAAGACGAGACGGATGAGGGAGAGAAACAATCTGGAGAGAAGAGAACCATGAAGTCAATGAGGGTAAAGATGGATGGACAGAAAGAGGAGAAGACTGCAAAGAAGACAAAGTTGGAAGAGGGCTACAAAACGGACAGATCGACTAAAATCATCAAACCCACGACTAAGACGAAGACAGAGGAAAAGAACACAGAGGTCAGAATGGAAGAGACGAAGACGGCAACATTGAACAAGAAGGAAGAGAAGAAAGCAGAAGATGCCAAGATGGAGGGACCAAAGCAGCCGAAGGAAGAGGAGAAGAAGGAGGAGAGGAAGATAATTGGAAAGATTGTGAAAGCGGCGGCTGGCCAGAAAGCCAAGGTTCAGGTAAAGAGCATGATGGGAGGAATGGTGGCGGCAGAGGAAGAGAGGAAAGAAGAGAAGATGTGTCAACAGGCGACAGAAAAAGGGGAAAAGATGGACGTCAAGAAAGTAGACGAGAAAAGGAAGAGCACCAGCTGGGAAAAGACAAAGGCAGCGGATGAGGGGAAGAAACCCGAAAAGAAGAGCGATAGGGATGGAAAGGTTGAGATAAAGACCGCAGAGGTGGAGAAAGAAGCTGAAAGAACAAAAGCGAAAGACAAGAGCGTGACAGAGGTAAAGAAGGAGAAGAAGAGCAGTGGAGACGAGATGCCGTCTAAGAAGAGCGAGGACAAGCAGGGAGCAAACGCAGAAACCAGCTCCCTGGAGAGGAGGAAGGAAGCAGAGAGGGAGAAAATGATGACAAGAGATCAGAGGAGGCGATCGGAAAAGAGCGAAAAACCTGACGGAGATATGAGGACGGCAACGGAAGACAAGAGCGCTGTGGGGACGAAGACTCCGAAAACCGACAAAGTGGACACGGAGCAAGAAACCAAAGATGAAAAGACGTCAAAGAACACGAGCGCGGAGTCACAGAGAGCCGACAAATCGAGAGCGGAAGGAGGGAGCGCGACGGAGAGGAAGACACTACCGGCAACAAAGAAATCTGCAACCATGACGCTGACAGACTCGACTCTGCACAGAATCCATGGAGACATCAGGATCGCACTGAAGTCAGACAACCCTGTAAGGCACACGCACACACACACTGTATATAGTGTCTGGTTAGTAGGATTGAGGGGTCTTGGTCTGGTTGATCTGTGGTTGGACTTCAGAGTAGTGTTAAGGGGATCAATACACTTTGATTGCTGTTGAGGGGCCCCAAGGAGGTTCCCGGGGTGCTTGAGGATGTTGCAAGATGGCTGTAGATGTCATCTCATTCACTTCATTCGTATGAGCACGAGAGGGTCTTCGATCCTCGTAGAACCTTCAGTTCCGGAAATTATTCTCCTCATCTCAGATCATAGAGAAGTTTACTAAGTGGTTCAAGATGTCTCTTTGAAGGTTTGTACTTCTTTGATGACTTCTAGAAGTACTTGGAAGAGCTTTAACGTTTTAAATCTCTTAAGTGAGGATCTGTGTTTTGAAAAGTCTCTTAAGACCCTCCATCTAGGATTCCAAACCTACAGAAAAACGTTTAATTAACTAATAAAACACAAGGTTTGAGGTGTTTCTAAAGGTCCCGAATGTCTATTTCTGCCTCTTATTTCAGGACATCAGTAAGTGTCTCCTGGCTTTGGATCAACTCAGCATGCTCTACGTGAAGTCTCAACACGTCAAGAGGCACAGCGAACTAGTTGCCACACTGAGGAAGGTATGAAGGCTCATGTTTCCTCCTTTGTCCGACTCAAAAATGAGAAAAGCAAGTTTGGTTGCCTAATATTTCTGTAAAGAGAACCTTTACAGACAAAAATGAGAAAAGCACGAGACGAGGCTTATTTCCCCGTTTGTCTTTGGTGTTTAGATGCGGTACTACAGAGCCAACCAGGCCGTGATGGACAAGGCCTCCATGCTGTACAACCGCTTCAAGAATGCCTACCTGCTGGGCGAAGGCGAGGAGGTGGTGAGCACCGCCTTCCTGCGCTCGCTGCTGGAGGAGAAGGAGCGGGAGGAGGCGCAGCGGGTGGAGCGGTGGAAGGAGAGAAAAAGGAGGGGGGAGTTGCTGCAGGAGGTAAAGAGGCGCATCGGGCAGGTGGAGGAGACGAGGAGGACCAGTGGTGGTGACAGAGAGGGGGGGGAAGAGGAGGAGAAGGAGCCTATGATGGAGGTGATGGCAGCAGACGTGGAAGAGGTCAAAGCTGGAGGTAAAGAAATGATCAGTAATTGCAATGATGTGAATCAAAGCTTGATTGACAAGTGAGCTTGACATACATACAACTTGTTTTATTATGTATAAAATGTGTGTGTTGCAGCTCCAGTGGCCGATTCCTGAGGACACAGTGGACGGAACCAACTTCACCTGAGACTCGCCCTGCTTTTTTTGTCGTATTTGACCTTCCAAAACTTACACACTTTTCTCACACACACAAAGGCACAGATAAATTTACAGGCGCTATACAGCAACCCCATGAATGCATACCGGAAACGCTCTATTGTTCTGTTACCGCAACTTTAGGGACTAACCCTCAGTAAATAATTGTATGGTTTGTTGTTGTTCATTATCTCCTGCGAGCTTGTATTAATTTTCAGTGGGATTATATATCAAACCCAACACTAATATTTATCTGGACAGTTTCATGCTTTTCCTTTATCAATTCCACGATGAGCATTAAATGTCCTCATAATAAGCTAAACCCTTTTATCACAGCTGTACTTTGAGCTCTGTTAATCTTGACATTGTTGCTCTTCACGCGCCAGTGTTGGCATGTTACATCATAAGATCGTGCTTAACATGCTACAAGCTTTCAGAACGGTCCTTCCGTCTTTCCTTCTTTACGCTGTTTCTGCAGCATTGAAGCAAGTCCCCGAAGTGAGGCTTGGTCATGCTAGCACCCAGGTGCAGGTTGTGAAACCTGAAGGTTAAAGGTTAGCTAAGGTTAACTTAACCTTAACCCAGCAGTCCTAAGTGTTCCTAGTTGTGAGGAGAGAGGCGTTTCCTCTTCCCTCACTTTTTGTTGTTAAGTTTGTCTTTAATCAGATGTGGTATTGTTAGAAATGGCACGGAGCAATTTAAGCGTAAAAACTCAAGCATTATCTTCCCGCCCGTATGCTATCGCCGATCCACCGCTAACTGTGTGGGTTTGCTGCTTTGTTTTTATAAAGGGGCTAAATGTGCTGTGGTTTTACACGGCGACGGTAAACTTTATGTACATCCCGTTTTATTCTGTTTTTATCAATATGTTTGTGTTGCAGAGACAGTAATACGTTTTATCTTTTTTCCTACTTAAGTGCAGGTGTTATTTTC
The DNA here is from genome assembly GCF_046128005.1 of Genypterus blacodes. Taxonomy (NCBI): domain Eukaryota; kingdom Metazoa; phylum Chordata; class Actinopteri; order Ophidiiformes; family Ophidiidae; genus Genypterus; species Genypterus blacodes. The sequence goes on from NW_027466931.1 coordinate 601,929, forward strand.
TGCCATGTAAACGTCTCGTAGATTCTGTTATGGTGTAAATAGTTTTCACCTTGATCAATAAAAAAAGTGACTGTTATGCTAATGTGTCGTGGACTTGTGTTTTTCTGAATTTGTGTTGTTTTTCTGTGTGCTTGAGAAGGTTGATTAGCTCCGTGCTTGGGGTCGGGTTATTTTTCAAGGGTCTTCAGGATGTCTTTGCTTTGGTTTTGTGGATCTACACAAGGCTTCAAGGATCCAGAATCAGGTGATCAATTATCCTTTATGTGGTTCTCTGAGGTGTTTGAGGAGGATTCAGGGCCGCTGATGGGTTTCAAAATGCCTAAATTTGATCCTAGAGGTACAAAAGGGGTTTTAAGGGGGTTCTGGAATGTCTCTTCAACACACCTAAAGACCAGATCAGAAGAAAACAATTAGGGATAAAAACCCTTTGAAGGATTGAGGGTTTTCTAAAACCATGCAAGATGTCTTGAACTGGAACATCCAGCTGGATGGAGATGTGAGGGGTTGAAGTTCGGTCACTCTCCCTCTCCATTTCTCTCAATTTTTTCTCTCAGTCTAGTTCTTTCTGATCTATTTCAGTCTCTTGCTCACACACACACTTGTCCTGTCTCAATTTTTGTCCCTCAGTGTGTATATGTGCGTGTGCCTTACAGGGTTGTCCGACGTTTCCTTCCTTCCTTCCTTCCTTCCTATGCCTGCCTCTCATTTTTTCTCTCACTTTTTTTCTGTCAGTTTCTCTGCCTTTCACGTGCGCGCGCGCGCGCGCGAACACACACACAAACACACGTACGTCTTTCCCACACTCAGTTTGGGAGGGCGGAGAAAAAGCAGCAGAGGAGGTGTGTTTTCTTTCAGCGTGTGTGTGTATGTGAAACGTAGACGGGATTTTTTTTTTTTCACGGAAGAGAAACCGACGGATCCGGTGACTTAAACCCTCAAAGGCGGTCGGTCGGGACAGACACACCGCGGGACGAAAAACAACAGCGGCAATATCAGGGCAAATAAAGAAGAGGAGGAAAAACGACACGTTTACTGATACAGGAAGCAGAGAGGAGGAGGAGGGATGGCGCTGTGACAAGAGAGCAGGAATAGGATTTTGGTTCTCCTGATACGGACGGAACAGACCTGCGGACCGGAGGGCAGACTGGCCACGGACATGGCCCACGTAGGCAATGGAGCGACCGGAGAGGAGGAGGTGCGACATTCCCGTCATATTCCAGTCATATTCCTATCCTGTTGTGTTCTTATGGCGTTGCTGTAACAGCGTTCCCATAGTTACCTACCGTGTTTCATATCATCTTATCTCTTGTGACGCAACAGTGATCTCCATGGTGTCTATGATAGTCTGTTGATGTGCCATATACTCCCATAGTGCTCCTAAATTGTACAAATCCTACAGTATTATCATTTATATATTTTTATATATTTTTTATCAACTCAGATACTGTGGTTTTTTTTATATATACAGGAGGATTTTCCTCCTGTATGTCTCTGTAGGTCCTCCCATAGTATTGTGCTCTGGATACTTCTTTGTGTCTATGGTATCTTGCCTTATGACTACACATGATACACCCATGATATGGCTCTACCACATATTGGTAGAATTACTATTTTGATACTACATTGTGGCTATTGTACTTGCGATATTGTATCACCCTTCAGTAATAGAAGAGATAAAAAGAGATTCCTATAGTAATACAGTGATACTGCTGTATTCTACAGAGTCCTATATAGAAAACAATTAATTCATACATTGCCAGCCCTAAACAAAGTAGATACGTGATATGTTTGTCAGATTTACATACAGTATGTAGCTTCCTATAGTATCCAGGGATGTTGTGGTACTTCTGCAGTGTGGTTACTGAAGGGTTGTATCCAAATGGGCATATGCGGGTTTCTATGGTGATCACTCCTGAATTTCACCCATCATATCAACATACAGTATATGTCAGACTTATATGTTCCTATGGTAATCTATTGTCTTAGTGCTGAGGTTAGCATCATGTAATGTTAGTGCTTTTGTGGTGTTGCTTCTATTGCAGTGTTCCCATAGTGACCTATTGTGCCTGGGAGCCAAAATGAACTCACCGCACTTCCTGTGATATATCCAGTAGGGACTTATGGCACGTTTTACACATACTGTGGAGTAGACATGTTCACCTATGCAGTGTTTGAACAATGTGGCTCTCAAACACACCATGGGGTTACTGCAGCCCAGAGGTTCAGCACAGGTGAGCCATGAGCAAATTTTTGTGTTCATCTATCTGCAATGTGTAATCAGCTGCAGGTGAGGCGAAACTATCAGCTCCCTCATATCTGTGTGTGTGTGTGTGTGTGTGTGTGTGTGAGTGAGTGAGCATATGTAAAGGACAGACTTGGCTTTCACCGCAGGCAGGCCTCAGCACGGGAGCACAAAGAGCTGGATGAAGTTGGCTTTAAAAACTCCAATCCAGTTGCTCATAAAGAAATCGTATTTTGTGGGACCAACCAAATTTAGTCAGGGGTCAAAGATTCATGGCTGTGCAGTGTCTCACTGGTAACATGAGCCAAAGTGGACTTGCAAAGTTATTTGTGATCTAACTGGGAGCTGCCCAGTACAACCACAGTCTGCAAAAAGTCCACAGTCTGCGCCTCCTTCTTTTCCTTCTCGGAGTGCTTTGGTAGGGTCAGTCGTTCCATGAAAAAGCTTTAAAGTGTTTTTAAAGATATACCCCAAGATGGTTTTCAGGCGTGTTTGAGGATGTTCAGTGGATATATGGAGAGGCATGAGGGGTTTCTGAATGTGTTCAAGGTGTCTATGGGTTTTTAAGGGATTCTAGGGGATATTGAGGGGGTTTCAGAGGTATTGAGAATGTGGGGTGCTGATCTTTGGGTGCCTAAAATGGGTTCTACTGTATATGTCCACAAGGAGAATCCAGGGATCTTTTAATAGCTTTAGAGCATCGTTTTTGTTGGCTTCTGTTGAGGTTTAGGGCTTAAGCTGGTCTTTAATTGATGACTCAGACAAGATTGAAAAAACTTGCTGCTGACTCACTGACTTTCCTGTCCCACACCTAGTGAAAATGTTCAGGTGGCTGGTGTGTGTGTGTGTGTGTGTGTGTGTGTGTGTGTGTGTGGGGGGGGGGTTGCTGGGAGAACTTCCTACATCACCGATCAGCAGGTCATCTCCTCATCTGAGCACACACACCGTCCTCTGTGAGGCTTCATCTAGGCAACCTCATCAAATTACAGAGGAATTCAGCTGACTTGGGTTGCTCCGTGAGAGCGAGAGGCATGATGTGTTTCATAAAAACAGAAGCACAATGGAAAGACATCATCTGACCTTCCTGCCTAATGCCGCAATGACAAATAGCGCAATAAGAAAAGGACCTCTGTCAATCACCAACAGAATCCCTCTGTCATTGTTTGTAAGTGAACACCGAAGTTAGATCAGGTCACAGACTCAGAACTTATCAACTCAGATACTGTGGTTACTTGGGGTGACTGACTCCAACTACATCCATCTGAATGTGTGAAATTAAACAAATAGAAATGAATCCTGTGTAAACTGTAAATTAGGTCAAACAAATTTGTAGTAAATAATTTATAGAGATGGAGTTGCTTTGCCCTTTGCGCTTTGACCTTTTAAACACTCAGAACTGATTGTACAGCAAGTGGAACTCCATTATGGTCGAGTCTCGCCTATGATTAGAATGTAAACAAGGGCCAGAGCGTGAACACATCACACAGTGGCAAGCCACACCCAGCCTCTTATTCACACAGACTCACTTAACTCTTCGGAATTCAGCCGTTCACCTGGATAGACTCACACTTAAGAGTTTGGTTTAGACTTGTGTGTAAGGCTTGATCACATGTGTCACATCACATGTTTCAGGATCAAGCAAGGAGAAAAGTGAGAGCTGTAGCGTTTTCAAAGGTGTCCCTGGGCTCTTTGGGATCAATAAGGGTTCTGTTTTATATAAAGGGTTCTTGTTGGTTCTAAACATCTACAATGTGTTAATTAGTCTTTGAAAGTCTTGTGTTGCTCTTCGAGGAGGTTCCAGGTGCTGTCACTGGTGTTTGACAATGGTTTCAGGTCTTTGAAAAGGTTCCTCCGGTCACTGAAGGGTCTCTGGAGATCCTTCTGATGCTTCTTAGGAGGACCATGTGAAGTGTTTGCAAGGTTCTGGTGATCCTTGGAATTGATGGTCTCCAAGGACAAATTCACATTCAGTTAGCTGATTGTATTCAAGGTTCTAACTTTGGTTCTTCACTTTGGTCCCTTTTTGAGGTTTGTTTAGAGGTCCAGAGTTCCTTGAAGAGGTTTAGAGATGTTTAGGCACTTTACCAGGTTTTAAGAGGATTAGTGACTGGGGGGAATTCACAGCTTCTGGAATTGCTTGAGTTTTCTAGGTGTGCGTCTGAGTGTGTTTTTGGTAATAGGACACACAGTGTAAGTCTTGACTAATTGATTAGAATGCTGCTGACACAAGAGAAGCTTCTCTGACATTGACCTCTCCTTGGTGTTTGTGTGTGTGAGTGTGTGAAATAGCATACAGTGGTATAGTTGTTGCATTTCCCGCATCTTCTTTCTCCATGTTGCTGCTGTACTGGAAACCAATTAAAATATGGCTGTGGGTAGTGGAAGAAGATCTGTCCGTCATCTGTGAGTGTCTCAGTCTTGAGAGTTAAAACTGCAAACGAAACATGAATATAATTTTTCATGAATGTGCACTTGTTGTTTTTGTCCACATGCGTTTCCGTCAAGGCTTTTTTGTAAGTCATAGTGGACCTCACATTCCCCGAAAAAAGACACAGGCCGCCGATTTACAGTGACGTACTAGGAGTTGTTGCCAAGGCTTCACCAGCCCTGTAGGTGGCCGCATGTACATTTCTTGCTTGTCTGCAGATTACAATGATTTAAAAGAAGTAAAATGCAAGGAAAAGGGGGGCAATGTATATGTTTATGCTTCAACTGTAGAGCTATGTATTCTGGGGGAAAGCTCTGAATCGGTCAGCAACTCCATTAGATGTCCTCATGGGAAATGTAACTCTCACTTCACTTTGTCCCAGTTCCTTAACTCATTACATTACATTACGATCATTTGGCAGACGCTTTTATCCAAAGCAACTTACATAACATTACCACCCTTCGCAGAGGGGGGAGCAATTGAGGGTTCGGTGCCTTGCTCAGGGGCACTTTGGCAGGGACTCGAACCGGCAACCCTCCGGTTCCCAAGCAGAAGCTCTACCAACTGAGCTACTGCCTCCCCCTCCCACTCCCAACTCCTCCAAAGTTCCTACCAATGTGCTTTTGTTCATTAATGAGAACCGTGAGGGTACTGCAGAAAATCACTGAGATATTATACTCACTGTCAGGATTGGGAGATGTTTCTGTGAAAGGCTCAGAATTATCAGTCAACCCTTGTATGAGGAATTTGTTAATGAAGGCAAAGTCTGAGGTGCAGGAACAGGCAGTTAATGCAAATCACTTGGTCTGGAGATTCCAAACTGTGTTGTGCCCATCCGTGACATCATTTTAAGGGAGTGCATTGTGCTGGACTAGCGTGTTAAACAGCATTCATCATAAACAACACACACACACACACACACACACACACACACACACACACACACACACAGCAGGAGCTTATGTCTTTTTCTGGCTGGAATGTTGTGAATGCTGCTAACAGAGGAAAAGTGAGAAAACGAGCATCTGTTTGTGTGTAAGAGAGAGAATCCTTGAGAGAGAGCGAGCCTCTGTTTGCTTTCACACACACGTACATACACAAACACACACACCCACACACTGACAGAGGACACCAGAACACGTTCTCACATTCCATTTTAATACAAACTGCTGTGGTTTTTATTGTAAAATATGAAATTCACATGGTGACCTTTATGGCACAGTAACCTGCATCGTATGGATTTTAAAATGCATGATTTCACTCGTGGTCGACTGTGAGCCAAACGTATAGAACCAATAGTCCCTAACAAATCAATCATTGGTGGTTGAAGCCTCAGCTTGACCACAGCAAGTCGATAACTGAGCCTACAGGCAGAGATTTGCTCTATTTCTCTGTGTGTGTGTGTGTGTGTGTGTGGCTGCAGCAGCTGTGCTCCATTATGTAAGAAACCACTTTGCTGCTATTATTAGCCTGCTTGACGAGATACCCACTGTGTGTGTGTGTGTGTGTGTGTGTGTGTGTGTGTGTGTGTGCGCGCGTGGGGGGAGTTCATGTGCCATCATAAAAATCAACGATGACTCTGGGTTGTGGCCAATTCTTAAGCATTTTATCGTGCGTGTGTGTGTGTGTGTCTGTGTGTGTGTGTGTGTGTGTGTGTGTGTGTGTGTGTGTGTGTGTGTGCGCGCCAATGGCCACTAGATGCTGCCACAAAGTAATCTCTGCTTGTATTTTAGAGCGACACACAGGTCTTGTCATCTCTGAAAGGTCTGTAGGACTTTGAATGGATCCTTATGGATCGATGAACACAGTCTCTAAAAGCTCCTCTGCGTTAACTTCTAAGTGAAGTTAGCTGCAAATATGCTCATTGTTGCCCCAGAAAGTGTTTTCCTGTGGATTTGACTCTGAAACCTCTATTCAATAAGAAACTTCTTGATGCCTTGCTAGTTGGTGATGGCTCGTTTTGTTTGTTTTCCAGGAATGCTTTGAGGATGCCTACGACCGTATACCTGCGTGAGTACATACACTCACAACACACACGAAGATCTTTACAAGAAATGGGGCAAAACATGGTAGATTTTGAGTGTGTTAAAATGTGTGTGTGTGTGCATACAGGGCCTGTAAGATGGACCTACAGACAGCCATCCAGGAGACTCAGTGTGCTCTCAATCTGGTCCTCAACAACAAATTCTCTCAAGCCCTGGACCTTCTCAAACCATGGTAACCATAGACACCTGTGTGTGTGTGTGTGTGTCATGTTTTATCTTTTGTTTTTTTCGAATAATTCATTTATTCTTTGCTTTGGATTCATTTAAACCTAGAATTATTGTGTTGTGTGTGTGTGTAGGTGGAGGGACAGCATGTACCATGCGTTGGGTTACAGCAGCATCCTGGTGATGCAGGCGACTATGACCTTCGATCACAGAGACATCCAGGCTGCCATGACAACCATCAAGGATGCCCTGCAAACCTGTCAGAGGTAAGAGAGAGAGACCATGACCTGGATTAGAATGTAGTGGGGGACTGGGATCCGGTCTAACATGGACTTTTTTTTAACCCGCAGGTTCAGGAAGAGGAACTCTGTGGTTGGGTCTCTGTCCAGTCTGGTCAGCAAGCAGTCCAACCTACAGGAAGGTACAGTACATAAACACACACACACACACACACACTCTCACTCTCCTAGCCCTGCCTCCACACTGAATGACTGACAGAATTGAAAAAAACACGATACTTGTTTGTGTATCTACTCAGAGGAGATGCACGCAGAGATCTGCTACGCCGAGTTACTTCTGCAGAAAGCAACACTGACATTTGTGCAGGTTAGATCTCTCACTCTAATCTAAATATCACAGAAAGAGAATATGCAAAACGTATTCACCAACGTCATGTAATGGAATTATTGGTTGCCGATAACTGGCAACTGTTTGCTTGTGGGTAAAAAAGGTTACATCATCCGCATATTGGTAAACCCTTCTCTTGCTCTCTCTCTCTCCCTCAGGATGAAAACATGATCAGTTTCATCAAAGGAGGCCTCAAGATTCGGACCAGCTACCAGATCTACAAGTGAGTGATCAATTTAAAGCATGAGGTAAATTCTGTGACATTTATGAAACTGTGATTATTTATTGTAATATAAGAGGATTCCACTGGCTAGTTGCATCATTTTTGTCATATTTCTTTGCTCATTCGTGACATCGTTCTCTTTCTGGTCCAATAGGGATTGTCAGAATTCGCTGAATGTCCCTCAGAATCTGGCCAGCTTGTCTGATTCATTCAGACAGTTTGAGGGCGGAGTCAAGCTGGGCATTGGCTCCTTCAACCTGGTGAGAGGTCAAAATGTTTGTTTGGTTTTATTTCTGGAGATTAAAAGTTTGGAAATTTAAATACCAAGATTTTTTTTTTCAACAATCAAAGTTATAACATCAGCATGTTGGCAAACCTGGCATACAGACTTTAAAGGGAGATGATTGTTGAACTTAATTAGAATGTAATGATCTTTGTCTATGTCTGTCTGTCTGTCTGTCTGTCTGTCTGTGTGTCTCTCTATCCTAGATGTTGTCTCTCCTTCCTCAGAGGATTTTAAGATTGCTGGAGTTCATCGGATTCTCAGGAAACAGGGTTTGTGCTCTCTGGTCTCTTCATTTTCAATCTAGCAGTAATAAAACCCAACAACCCTTTGGTGCAGAAACATTCACACTCATTTCTGTCTCCCTCTGTCTCTATTTCTATTTCTATTTCTATTTCTGTCTCTGTCTCTGTCTCTCTCTCTCTCTCTCTCTCTCTCTCTCTCTCTCTCTCTCACTCTTTCTCTGTATATAGGAGTTTGGTTTGTCACAGTTGAGAGAAGGAGCTTCCAGTCAAAGTTTGCGTTCGATCCTCTCCGCTTTGACTCTGCTCTTCTACCACACATATGTTTCACTTATTCTGGGTATTGAACATGTGCACACACACACACACCTACTCATACACATACGCATACAAACAGTTTTATGGATAACACTGTGTTTTTCTTCTTGGTGCAGGAACTGGAGAGGGTAACTTGACCGAGGCTGAAGCGCTGCTTGAACCATACCAACAAAAATACCCCAAAGTGAGTTCACCAACCACACAAGTTCATGTATCTGTGACAGTCTAGCATACAGTCTGTGACAGTCTGGCATACTTTGATTGAGGTTTTGTTTTATTGAGGTAACCATGGGATACACACCTAAGCTGTTAAACTGGTCTCGAAGATACTATGGGGGTTTATTTGTGAGGGTAAAGAAAGAAGGAAAAGAGGATCTTATTGTCCGTCTTTCTTTCAGGGCTCCATTATTCTCTTCTACTCTGCTCGCATCGCCACACTGCGGGGAAACTTTGAGAAGGTCTGTGCTACTGTGTTTCTGAAGACTGTGAAAGAAGTGAAATAAAATGGGTTTAGACTTCTGCTGTATCCAGTAAAATGTGATTTTTGTGTGGTTCAGGCACAGTGCAGGTACGAGGAGTGCATCGGCAGCCAGCAGGAGTGGAAGCAAATCCACCATCTGTGCTACTGGGAGCTGATGTGGGCTCACACCTACCAGCAGAACTGGCTGCAGGCGTATCGCTATGCTGACCTGCTGTGCAAGGAGAGCCGCTGGTCTAAGGTACATGCGCACACACAAAATACTACTTCCTCTTCTGCTGCTGTAGTGCCACCTAGGGACCAATTTACATCCAACTAGCATCACATTCTGGTGTTTTGTCAATTTTTGTGCAAGTCCTTTATTGGGGCAGTTAAAGTTGTTTCTTGCAGCCTCGTCCAGAGAGCACAGTTTTCCACTCGCTTCATGCAGGCTGTGAAGCTCTGTTTCTGAATTAACGGCCACTTGATACTCTACTCTCTCTCTCTCTCTCTCTCTCTCTCTCTGTCTCTCTCTCTCTCTCTCTCTCTCTAGGCTATCTATGTCTACCAGAAGGCAGCCATCCTCAGTATGATGTCCGAAGAGGACTTGAAGGAGACTGGCGAGAACATTGTGGAGCTCTTCAAGTCAGTCTGCGTGAATGTTTGAAACTTATTCAATTGTGACCACAAACACAATGTATCGTATAAATATATATCAGGTAATAGAACGTTTCAATAATGCCAACGCTCACTCATGGCCTCTACATGGAACTTGTGGAAAGACTGTCTGGAAAGTCTGGAAAGACATAAATTATGGGTATATACATGTAAATATAGGTTGATATATTCATACTGTAATTTTGTGTGCGTGCGTGTCTGTGTGTGTAGGCAGGTAGAGGGGCTCAAACAGCGTCTGGCAGGGAAATCGATTCCGACGGAGAAATTTGCAGTGAGGAAGTCCAGACGCTACAAAGCTGCTAATCCCATCCCTCTGGTCGTCCCTGCGCTGGTACGTACAAGTCTTTACATATGCCCTTGCATAATTATCTAATGGTTCTTTACTGGTCAGACTGAAACCCCGCCCCTGCTCCCTATGTAGGAGATGATGTATGTTTGGAATGGGTTCACCATCGTCGGGAAGAGAGCTGACTGTACCGAGTCTCTGCTGGTTACTATAGAGAAAGCAGAGGAGCAGCTACACAACGACCCCAGTGAGTACACAATAACAAAACAACTACTACTACCCCTAACGCTGTTACTACTACGCTCCAGGTTCATTACTTCAGATGTCCTGAATAATGAATCAATGTATTATATGCGATGCTGCCCGTCAGAATGAGCTCTGTAGTAATAAGTAATATCCAGACAGAGTTAGAGTTATTTTCCTCTCTCCGTTTTAGACCCGTCAGAGTTTCATCCTGATGACTGCTGTCTGGTCCAGATGTTGAAGGGACTCTGTCTGAAACACCTAGGCAGGTTATTGCAGGCTGAGCTCTGCTTCACACAGGTCTTGTCCAGGTAACTAACACACACACAAACACACACACACACACACACACACACACACACAGCCATGTTGACAGACAGGCAGTCACTGTTGCTGTTTTTTGTCTTGAATCTGTCAAAAACACAAGTTTGCTTTTTGTTCTCTCTCTCTCTCTCTCTCTCTCTCTCTCTCTCCCTCTCTCTCTCCCTCTCTCTGTGTGTTCGTTCAGTGAGCGTCGTATCAAGTATGACCACTATCTGATTCCCTTCACCCTCTATGAATTGGGTCTGCTGTATAAACAACAGGGAGACCTTGACAAGGCCACAACTCATATTTGTAATGCCAAGTAAGTTCTCACTATACCAAAATTAATCTTTCCTCAGGCATTAGAGGAACGAGTTTGCTAAATTACAAAATACGTATTTTCTTTGTATCTTGCTCCAGGCTGAACTATAAGGACTACTCCATGGAATCCAGACTGCACTTTAGGATCCATGCAGCCCTGAGCAGCCTCCAGGGGACGCCTGTCAGCACCCCATAAACCTCAGACACGTCTCAGCACCTGCAGCAACCGCAACTCCGGCTGGAAACGGAAAATTATTTGAATTCAACGAGTCGGTTCATGGCAAATTGTCCCAATGTCTCAACGTAAACAGGATCTACACCTCAGCTGCAATTGGGAGTTCCAACATTTGGCCAATCACAAACGGTTACTACGGGATTTGATGAATTATATCCTCAGTGGCATTGATGATATATATAGCTACTGATTGTCCCCTTTTGAGGTTGCCAATTAATCTAATAAAACCCAAATACCCATTTGAACATGGAACCTTTAAGAAGACGACTTTAATCAAACGGACATAATCGCTCAGTAACTTCACCCACAAATATTCTTAGATATTTACAGACTTCCATATCAGCGTCACAGCCCTGGACTGTCCTCAACATTGTCCCATTCTGACTCAGAGACGTCTTAGGAGACGTTTAGCGAGCAGATGGACCATCCCAAATCAATGAAACACCTTTCCACATTCAACACTAGGATTGTTGTCGAAGTTGTGACAAAGAAAAGCCGAACCCATATCGTTCTTTAGGGTTCAAGGAACTCCGCTTTATTCCCCAGCTTCCAACTGATGAAGAGTTAACTTATGCCCAAAATTCTCTCTTTGGACCAAAGCAGTTGTTATTGTCCAACTCCAGATATGAGAGATGAGTTAAGACAATCAGGACACTACGCCACGAGTGGCACATTACTCGTTGCCACCTGGATGTCTCTGATCGCTAACCTCAACAAATCTGACACTCCGAGCAAACAAGCTTACTGCGAAATTGTTTTGTGGAAATGATGTTTGATCAAGATCACGACTCGCCTATGGCTACCTAACAGTTGGTGCAACCCAAATCACTCCTTTGCTGACAAAGTCAAGACTAATCAGCATTTGATTTCAAGAAACGGCAATCTGAAACTCAGGGATCTTTAAATAAAGAAAGAAAAGACCTGGTTAAGTTATATTTTAGCATCAGCTGCCATATAACCGGAGCTGGATTAGATCAAAGCTATTCATTTTTGTGCAAATGTCCAAAATGAATTATGTGTGAACAACACAAAACTGGTCACACATAATATATATTATACAGTATGTGTATTGATAGTTTGATTGATTAGGACCAAACCTACCTACTTAGAGAGAGTGAGGCAAATTAAGGGAACGTAAAGGTTCTGTGTTGTTTGTTCACAAGCTAAACAGGCAGACAGACAGAGTGAGATGTATCTGAATTCAAGTACATTGGCGCTGGCTAAACTGGTTCACATTTAGCTTCTGCTTCAAAAGGCAGGTGATACATGACGATCTCATTGATTTTGTTGAAAATCAGTGATTATTGGGATATGGCTGGTGAAAAATGACTGGACCAACTCGCTGTGCACCTGCTAATGCTAAAGGTTCAGCTAATAAAGCACAGTGAGCACGCGGACAGATTGCCATCCATGCTTGAGTTTGAGGCATGGCGTTGCCTTCTTTCTTGGTCAAACGTCTTTACATTACACGAATTTGCAGGTCAAAGTTGACGAAACTTGAACTACGTTACTCAGTGAGCACAAAAAGACGTATTTTTCCGTCCTGCTACTTTACATAATTGTAATGAATGGATAAAAGAAGTGTAATTGACTGCCTGTTGCTAAGCATTAAGTACAGGTGTGGCTGTGCTGGAGTTACTCTGATTCTCTTTTTGTCATTTCCAGCTATCTTTATGTTGTATATTTATTTTATGAATGACTCCTGCAGCATCGCCAGGTTCGCGGTGCTGTGAACGTGATTGCTGGATGTTGAGATGATCTAATTTCACCTCAAATAGGATCGCTGTGGACTCCTGGCAACCGCAGGTGACACACCCTGTGCGTCACCTGCACTGTTAGCATCTGATATTGTAGACAGATTAAACGGAACATTATCACGAACCAAGTATAAGGTGATTGCTACCAAAAATTGCTTTATTGAAAAATACAAACATTTGAAATAACATAACAGAGTGTAACAAATCATTATGAGCTACCAGAGGTGGTTATTAAAGATTATTTGTATTTTATGTCATCAAATAACTATAAAACATTTATTTAATTGAAAATGTTTATATTTATGTTTTGAATTTAGAAAAAGAATTAGGAGTTGTAGTGAGCATATTGACCAAGCGCTGATGTGTGTATTGACGCCATCAGCAGAGAGAGGAGACTGTTTGACTATTTACACACAATATATATATATATATATTCTTACATTTTCTTTACTATGTACTGAACACACAAATGTGTATGTGCGCAACAAACCGAAGCCTTGTCACCAACAGTGGCTTAGAAACACACACACACACACACACACAGTCACGCATACATTTTGAGCTTGCACATATTGCGCAATATACACGTGGCTGGAAACGCACACATTTAGCAATTTAGCAATATAAAATTGTTTGTGCAGTCAGTCGCTCTGTGTCTGTGCATAGATTGCTGGGTTGCCACTGACTTTTGTTTTGCATTGGGTTTGTGCAGCAACTCCTCTTCTTAGTGTTTAATGGCGCCATGTACTGTAAAGGGGTGTGCAGTGTGGAAACAGCAGGCGAGTTACCGCTCGTTTTGGCTTTTGTCGACTTTTGCACTTGTTTTATGCAAAACTGCCAATGGAAACCCAGCTAGACTTTATAACAATTGCAGTCATGACTTTGCGTGTTAATGAAGCAGAAAAGGAGAAATCGTTAGGAGAAATCTTTAAAACTTTTTGTCAATTTGTGGTGGTAATTTCAAATCATATTTGTTGTTTTAATGTTTGATTCAATAGATTGTTTAGAAAAACACTCACAGTTCAGGACTGGTTATGTGTGGACAAACCACAATCTTGAATCAACAACCACCATTATGACCAAAATCAAGGACGTATTCATCCTTAAATTACTTTGAGAATATTATAATTTACTGTGTATGATCAATTTATTCAATGACAATTTATTGTATATGAAAAAACAAAATTACACTGGATTTACTTGAGGCATAAATTATTCCAAAGGTCACTTCGAGCGGTTTAAAAATCACAATGCAGCTGCTTGGTGATTCCTACTAACGCTCTTGATGTGGGTTGTTGTTACGTCCTGTCTAAACACCCCAAAAGCTCCGTTAACAGAAGCCAACTTGCTTCCATGCAGAACTTTGAGGTGAAGGGCAAACTTTACCGTCAACTCCTGCAGGAGTCATAAATGCGACTTATTTCCAGATTTCCTGGAATTATGTCCCATTACAGCAACAACAAGTCTTCTCTTTATTGTGAATGTATTAATCATAAGACCAAATCATGTATGTGTCTTGCTGTTTGTGTCTTATTTCAATCTTGTGTGTACTTTGTTAGTGCCGAGTACACGTGTATTTATCAATGTTCCGAAATTTGTCTTGGTGAAATTGTATTGATAAACTTAATAATCAATTTCTTCATTAGAGACCTTTAAGAAGTTGTGCCAGTGAAACCAGTGAAGTCCCAGTAGTAAACAGTACGGTATTTAAGCACCATTAACTTTCCTGAACTATTTTGTCATTTTTCATCTCAATTTCATCTTGAGCAAACAGTTATTGACACATGGACGCAAATAAAAGTACTAGGACATTTATAGCTAGTATATTTTAATGTAAGGTCCATGATGTACAGTAAAATAAAGTCACTATAAATGCTGATGAAGCAAGAGGAACTTGTAACTTAGATACTTAGATATAGAAACCTTAAAATTTCCAACCAAAGTTAGCTTCAGTTATTAGCAGGCTAAATGTGGTTACTGGACAAGTTCTCGAAAGACAATTTAAGGTAGCATGCTGAGATGGTAATCATTAAGTGACAAAACTGTAGAATCATCTGTGTGTTTGCAACAAAACAGTGGCTAAACATATACAACAGTATACTGTTGTGGTCACTCAACTAGCAAACAACAACAGAAATGAGACATGCTAAAATAGCATTATCACTCAATTTGGTACCTTGGTCTGCTTTTAACATCCCAGATTCAAAGCCAGTATCAGTTTGTACCTTTTCATTTAATTTTGTACAATGACCATGACGAGTCCGTGTAACATGCAGAGAAACAAAAATGACAAGTTGGCATTGTCACTCATAAATCATACAATTTTGTTTTTTTAAAACAAGCTTTTCACTGACACAACCTCTCTCAAAAAGGCTTTGGTTGGTCTGATGTAGCTGGTGCCTGTGTGTTTGTGTGTGTGTGTGTGTGTGTGTATCATCTGAACAGCTTTTCTATTCATCATCATTGTACGACGTTCTTCCATATCTTTGTGTTTTGTTTATTTAAGGTGAGACAATATTATGTGCTTTATGGCAGGAAATGGTTACCCAATATTTACTGGCTTTACGTTACGAAATCATGATCCAAGCGGTGCAATAACAATATAATGAATAATGAATTTAGCTTGTTTGTTTTGAGTGATGGTTTCCTGCTTCATTTATAAAGTCTTATTTATTATTATGTGTGAAATACACACAATTACAAAATGTGTGGAATATGTGCAGTACAATTTTAAAGCCATACTTCTCTTGCTAGTTGCCTTTATGCACTCAAGGACACAACAGTGTCCAACCCTTTCTTCCTTCCTTCCTTCCTTCCTTCTTTATATTAAGTCATGTTTTGTCCGACACACTAGCTGTGATATTTGATGTGCTTTGTCGGATTTTTTTCACATAAAACAAACCAACTGGGATTTACATTTGTCATCATGGCATCATATGTTCTGTCCTCTGATCTAAAATCTATAAAATGGTGCATTGTCTTTTTGATATGAGCTCTGGATTAGACAGATGTCAAAATAAAAGTCATCGGTGGACATGACTTTTAGCACATACTGAGTGTGAATGCAAGGATGTGATTGGTAAATGGAATCACATCACACCTAAATCTAGTATCCATATAATTGTATCACTTCACTTTTCTGCACTTCCTCACTAAACCATGTTTCATTTTTGGACTTTTTCTTATATTCTTGATGGTTGCGCTTGCTTCAAATAAATTCTATAGAGGAAAGGAGAGAAAGTTTGACCCATCACAGCACCACCACCCAGTAGACAAACACTACACTCACTTGAGTGGTAGGAATTTACTGCTTGCAACAATGAATGCCACATAAAAAACATCATCATCTAGAGGCCATTTGGGGCAACTCATCCAGATTAAATTGACGTTTCTACACTGAGGCTATGATTTTTTTTTCTCATTTCCCGGATGTAAGGGGCGCTGTTTTTGAGACGGCTGCTCCTTACAAATCCCACACATTTGAATTTGTGGAATTTGTAGAGAAATAGAAAGTCAGTCTTTATTCATTCATTTCTTTTTGTATTGGACAACGCATTTGAGCCATGGTGACAGTGCTTCTGATGTAAATCTAGGGGGTGTATGGAATTAAATTTTGGTTTACTGATGTCATGTTCAGTTACAATCATGAATTTTTATTTACGGTACATTCTTATGATCTGTCAGCATGAAGGTCTTTCTGTGTAATCTGTGTCGGTTTGTTCTCCGAAAATCACAACCAAATAAATGAATCTGAACAAAAATGTGTCTCTGCTGACGTTAGTTTCATGGTTTCCTGAACTGAACTACATCACCTCATCACACACACACACAAATGTGCTGTTTTCAAAAGATATAGCAATTTCAAAATCGTGATACAAAACAAAATGGGTTTGTCTGTCTGATGTCTTTCTCACTCTCTTCCTAAACTGTACTGAGGTTTTGAAATGTTTTTTATTGAAACAGCGTTGAACATTAACTCGTGCGCATATTTGTGTTTGTGGTGAAATTCATTATTGTTGCTTTAGGTTACTGGAATTTGGTGCTCGGACTCTCACATTTAGTTAAACATACACCCCCCCTCTCACACACAAACAAACAAACACGCACGCACGCACGCACGCACGCACGCACACACGCACACACAAGGAGGAGCATGGTAGAAAGCCGTCCAGTATGTACCCCTTGTTAATTCAGGATACTGATCATGTAACATCACAGCTTGGCAGTGTGTTTGTCTGTGTGTATTGGATTTTCCGTTGTGATGACATAAACCTGATTACCCACTCACACTGTGGTAACTTAAAGGTTAGCCATGTGTATGAGGGTTTAGGCTATGTGTTGGCGTTCGACATGTAGCTGTTGTGGTCATAGTTACCGTAAACATCCAAGGAATAAACGTAAGAAAATGTTTGATTTTGTGTGTTGTAATTTGTGTGTGTGTGTTTCTGTTAACAGTGACAAGTCGGGCTAATGATTGATTGACGATATTATCAGCAGACAGCAGAAACCGATCAGTCAAAGCATTCATTTACAGAGGGACAAGCTGTCTGTCAGGATATTCTCAAATCTCCCAATACGTGGAGATGAAACACATCTCTGGGCTGAGGGGAAAGCAAACCTCTTCTTCTCTGGAGGAAAAGAGCTTGGTCAGGATGAGCTCAGCAGGAGTTTCTCTCCTCCTTCTATTTCTTCTTGTCTCCCCATCGACAACCGTGAGTGAATAATAAGCACTAAAAAGCTGAGTTAAAGACAAACATGATCAATCAAAATAAAGTAGCTTTAAGCTTAGATGTGCAATTGTTTTGAAAAAAGGAAAAATCTAATTTTCACAAGAATTAAATAACTTGGTTTTACAGAATGACAATTTTGACAAAATGTTTTTAATTGCATTAAAATTCCAGTCATTTTAACAGAATTCGTTCGAATTTCACAAAAGGTTAAATACGTATATATATATATATATATATCAGAAAATACAAACAATGTTGTCTTGGAATGGAATATGTATGCAGGAAATTTTGACGTTTATTTGAAATGTATAAGTTTAAGTATGTTGAAGGCCAAAAAGTGTCAAGTAGAAGAAAAAGAAGTAAAATAATGAGTGAAAACATCAATGAGTTCACCCCAATCACCCCAGTAATAGGTATTTGATAATAGATAGATAGATCATTTTACCATTAGCTTGTTTCTTGTAGGACGATCACAGATTGATTCTATTCTATGCATTTCTAACTGGGTTAACGGGTTTTGATTCATCCAACAGGCGAGTCGAAAGGAACTTGACAAGCCGGCTGTCATCATGGAGCAGATCAATCAGCAAAACATACAGCAGCTCCCACCACATTTACTCACCCCTGGGAATACTAACCCCGCCCATGCAGATACTAGTCCCACCGTTGTGAATACTAGGCCCTCCACTGTGACCACTAGACCTACTCCTGTGACCACTAGACCTACTCCTGTGAACACTAGACCTACTCCTGTGAACACTAGACCTACTCCTGTGAACACTAGACCTGCTCCTGTGACCACTGGACCTGCTGCCACATCACAGCATGTTGAAGACCCATTTTTGGGCCCGGCCGAGTGTCTGGATAAGCAGTAGGTGCTGTTTGCTCTGAGTGTCTGAGCGTGTTTGTTTGTGTGGTTCTTACCTGTTTCTGTCTCGCAGGTTAACACGTGCGTCATGTGACATGGTGTTCTGCCTACCATGGGAGCGATGCATTGAGGGACATTGTTCCTGCAAGCTTCCCTATATGTGTCCCAGAGAAAATGTGGAACCAGTTTGTGGGCGAGACCGAAGGCAGTACAGGTCTTACTGCCAGGTAACCACATGGAGCCACTGAGCAAGGCACTAATGGCCTTGACAAAAGTTCCTATTAAGTTAGTTTGTTTTGTGTTTGTTTTCTATGCGGATGGTCCATGATTACACAAGTATGGACTGATGATAGACACTCAGTGTGGGTGATTGTCATTGTGATTGTAGGTGATGGCTGTCTCCTGTCAGAGTAACCAACCCCTGTTGTCCCACTTTGGGCAGAACTGCAAAGGTTTGTTCTCAATAAAATGCACATGCTTTTGATTACATTCCTGCTAACCTTTAACACCATCGTTCTCCCTGTCGCCTCAGATGTGTTCAGGAGCTCCTTAGATGCAAAGACAGGCGTGGTGAAGCTCTTCATAATTCATAGTGGGAGCTCAGGAGGAGCAGAAAGTGATGGAGAGGAGGTTCTGGTGTGTAAAAAGCTGTGGGACATGGCTGCTGCTAATGTAGTTTGCAAGGAGCACGGACAGATGTTGTAAGTCCGGAGTCCAGATTTAAATATTAACTTATGACTCGTGAGAATGGCAGTCTTTCTTTTTTCAACAACAACAACTCAGTGTCTCTGTTTGTCTGTTTGTGCGCAGTGGTGCAGCATTGGCTGACTCTGTGTCGTCCACTTCTCTGATGAGGGATCCTCGCAACTGGTCATTGCCACGCAGCTGCGTTAGCATTCGCTGCCAAGGTTACGAGACCTCCCTGGCCGAATGTGTGATCTACGACAGGATCATGATCGGCCAAAGGAAGGTTGCTACAGCAACCTGTTATCAGCCATCAAATTGTCAGTTACTACTTCTATTCTATTCTATTCTATTCTATTCTATTCTATTCTATTCTATTCTATTATATTATATTCTATGTGTGTGTTTGTGTTTCAGCTTGGGATTCCTGTGATTTCAAGTGTGCTAACAAGAAGTGTGTGTTTCTGAACCAAACATGTAATGGAGTTGATGACTGTGGAGATCGCAGTGACGAGATGTGCTGCAAGGGTAAGACAGAAACACACACACACACAATTACCAACACTGTGTGTACAAACCTTCACAGCGTTGGTTGTTGTGTGTATTTCAGGGTGCAGGAACAAAGCTTTCCGCTGCAGTACAGGTGTGTGTGTGCACGAAGAGGCGGTCCATGACAAACTGATTGACTGTCTGGATGGCGAGGATGAATCAGAAAAACACGCGCCAGATCCTGGCCTCTGCCCGGGCGGTCAACATTGTCAGAGATCCGGAGGTGAGTCCAGAGTTGTGTCTGGAATATTACAACATATCTGTCATCCAATGGACGGCCAAGCATGTCAAAGTCACTGTAGAGAGGCAAGTTTATTTTCTGTGTGAGCAATAGTACGATGCCTTTCACATTCACTCAATGGTGATACGTTTTCCATTTTCGACTCAGGAGTGGAGCGTCAGGTCGACCACCGCCTCAGAAACACAGGTACGCCTGAAACCTGCTGGACTGCGTTTGCTGCTGTGATTTTTTGGTGGCGGTGACGATGATATTTTCTCTTTTTCAGACTACACCTCTCCTAAAACTGGTATGTAGCCTAAATAACAACTAATTAACAGAAATTTTAGCTTTTGTATGTAAGGTAGATTTAGTAGATTGCGTGTGTGTGTGTGTGTGTGTGTGTGTGTTTGTTGTGTGTTGTGTGTTGTGTGTTGTGTGTTGTGTGTGTGTGCAGAGACAATAAAAACCAGGCAGTATCTGGAGGATAAACTGTATTGTGGGATTCCCAACGTGACCACAGTGGACATTGAGGAAGTGCAACAACGGCCTGGCCGTGTTAAGAGAGTGGTGGGCGGAGTTCCTGCAAAACCGGTCAGTTACACACATTTTTGATGCAAACAGTGCCGCCATGTGGTCATTTATATTCTCACTGCACAACTCCACGTTATTTGTCTCTCTATTATGGCACAATGCAGAAAAGTCATTCACAGCATTTTTGATCAATTATTTCCTTAATAATGGTGACATCATTCCTTTCTGCTGTTTCACATGGCTGAGCTGTGTGTGTGTGTGTGTGTGTGTGTGTGTGTGCAGACTCAGATCCAGTGGCAGGTTGCTCTGCAGGAGCATGCTAAGATCGACTGTGGAGGAGCGTACATTGGAGGCTGCTGGGTCATCACCGCCGCTCACTGTGTCAGGTACGACCGAGCAGCCAGCAAACAGGGAACTGATCGGCCTCCCTGTCTTGCTCTCCCTCTCTCTCCCTCGCTCTCTGTCACAGTGATAACAGGACTCTCTCTCCCGTATCTCCCTCCTAGGCAGTTCCCATCTGCGTTTAAAGTGAAGTTTTCTCTCTGGAAGAAGGGCAGAGCTCAAGACACGACCGACATCATTCCTGTGGAGGACATTCACATCCACCCCAAGTATATCTATCTATCTATCTATCTATCTATCTATCTATCTATCTATCTATCTATCTATCTATCTATCTATCTATCTATCTATCTATCTATCTATCTATCTATCTATCTATCTATCTATCCACCCATACAGGTACAACCCCCAAACGTATGAGAACGACATCGCTCTGGTCCTGCTGGAGAAGCTTCCGCAAAAGCAGGAGTGTATTGTAGACAACCCAGCCATCAGTGCCGTCTGTGTTCCCTGGACCCCCCGCCTCTTCAATCCCAACCACACCTGCACCATCTCTGGATGGGGACGAACTGGAGGTAAAACACTTTGTGAATGTCCTCCCTTGCTTCCTTTTTTTATTTTTTATTTTTGCAATTTGTTTTTATTGAAGCAAACATTGTACATGACATTGTGCTTACAGTTGTAGGATATTTTGGAAAGAGGAGAGAGAGATATACAGAGAAGGAAGGAAGGTTGTATTATCACTACTATTGTTGTTAAACTTTATACATAGACCCTGAGGTAGAGTACAAGTAGATTGGAATTGCAATGATGTCATAGGGTACATACGGTTCTTACTCCCTTGCTTCCTGTCAAAGTCCACTATCAGCTCCTTTGTCCTCCTTATCAGCATTGCTATCGAGTGTGAAGTTATGACACCAACGATTTTCTGTTTCTTCTTCAGTCACTCATTAAGACGCATCGAACAAATCAATGAAATGTGTTATTCATTATGCAGATGTCATTTTGTAAAGTAATCTTACAAATAAACGTGTAATCAAACACTTTTGTCTGCAGGTGGCTCAGCTGCTCATGTGTTACTCTGGGCCAACGTCTCCCTCATCGACAACTGCCAGAGATTCTACGGGGAGCGCTTCAAACCGGGCATGATGTGTGCAGGTGTGTATGTGTATGTGTGTGTCAGCTGAGCGAATTTATGCAAGTACATAAAGTGATAATCCTTAAGTTGCTCATTCATCCCATGGAGACGCCAAGAGAAGAAACAATTGACCACCTCACTGTGACCTATTCCATTTCCCATGGAATATCTTAGTTGTTGTTCGCTAACCAGCTGTCATTATTTCCTACGACCAGTAGATGTCAAAGTATAACAGATTGCTGGGATTGCCATTTGTATGTACTTTGTACCTTTTGTACACAATTATTGCTGTGTGTGTGTGTGTGTGTGTGTGTGCTTGCAGGTGATCTGGATGGCAGCGTGGACTCATGTCAGGGGGACAGCGGGGGACCTCTGGTGTGCCAGGATGAACTGGGCGTCTCCTACCTGTGGGGCATCGTCAGCTGGGGGGAGAGGTGTGGTCAAGCTGGATTCCCTGGAGTCTATACACAGGTAACACACAGGTTTCCCAATGGCTGGCTCAGGACCCAGCCAGAGGACGTAGGAGACTTGGAATGGGCCACCACTCGGTCTCTGGTACAAACATAACCTGATTTTTACATGTGAAATCTTTCTTTCTTTTTCTCAGGTTGCTGATTACTTTGATTGGATCAGACTTTATACAGGCTGGCCTGCTGTCACCCGTTTCAATTCCTGAAAACATACACACTCGCACACACAGACACAATACTCATATAAGTTGTTTAATGTTGTTTTGTTACCATAGACACACATATTCATCACAGTATCATTGTGGATGTGGTGTAGTTGTCAATTTGGATTTTTCTGTAATTTGCTAAACTGCATTAAAACACTGTTGAAAATCATGACGATTGGATTATTTATAATGGTTCCCCTTGTGTGAGTTGGTAGCTTGAGACATACAGATCTGACATACAGGTTAAACAAAAAAACTTTCTTAGGGTGAAAAGTTAAACACTAAGAACAGTTAAGTGCTCATACTTTTGGAGATTGTCAGATGTAATCCAAGTTCGTTTGGCCCTGCAGAGAAGCA
This sequence comes from Genypterus blacodes, assembly GCF_046128005.1. Taxonomy (NCBI): domain Eukaryota; kingdom Metazoa; phylum Chordata; class Actinopteri; order Ophidiiformes; family Ophidiidae; genus Genypterus; species Genypterus blacodes. The sequence continues at coordinate 624,877 of NW_027466931.1, forward strand.
AACAACTTGACAGTCACCTCCAACACAACATCACCCTGGTTTTACAACATAGGGAGACTCACAGAATGGACCCCCCCCCCCCTAACCTGAGCCTCTGCAGTCTACACTTTGCCTTCTGCAGCTGATCAGGCAGCAGCTTCGCTCCTGAATCCCGCAGCTCATTGCCCCTCAGGTCCAGCTCTCCCAGGTGGAAGGGGTTGAACTTGAGAGCTGCGGCTAAATAAGCGCAGGACGTCTCTGACAAGCTGCAGAAACTCAGTCTGAAAAAAGAACGAGTTCATATTATGTTGTGCATTCGTTCCAAAAGATTTCAGATTTCCATCAGATTTTCCTGTGACAGCTACAAGGTCTGATAGTGTTTCTCCTGATGCCCTTTAGGTCTGACAACTTATGCTGTTTGTCTGTTGTCGGTGAACACAGAGTTTGGTTCCAACAATACAGCTGTATAAAATGACCTATGTTAAATATATACATTAAAACAAAACACGAAGTACAACAAAACAGCACCATTTCATGATAAATCATCAAACATATTGCCGGGGAGTGGCAACTGAATTACTAAACTTGATGCTATAAATTCTGACCTGAGTGTGTCCAGCTCGCAGTTTGGACTCTTCAGTCCAGCACACAGCAGCTTCACTCCAGAATCGTGCAGCTTGTTGTAGCTCAGATCCAGCTCTCTGAGATGGCAGGAGCTGGACTTCAAAGCTGAGGCCATGTACCTGCAGGACGTTTCTGACAAGCTGCAGTACCTCAAACTGTAAAGAACAAAACATTTAACTAGAATACCAGCCTGATTAAACCAGCTGTTATTTCATAATATAATAGAAGCTGTCAAAGCTGTCATCAGGGTTTGATTAAATTCTATAAGTGTGTCAGACCTGAGAGTGTCCAGTTTGCAGTTTGGACTCTCCAGTGCAGCAGCCAGCAGCTTCACTCCAGAATCCTGCAGCTTGTTGTTACTCAGGTCCAGCTCTCTGAGGGGGGAGAAGCTGGACTTAAGAGCAGAGGACAAATAATCCCAGCAGGCCTCAGACAGCGAGCAGTCAGTCAATCTGAATACAGATACACAAATGATTTAACGTTAGTGTGCAAGGAAAACTGCAGGATATACTTCAAGACTTTCTATATCAGTCGACCATCAAACCCTGAAGGTGATAGGAATGCTAACAAACAATCACCTCAACAAAGGACCAACAAAATGCTATCTGACCTGAGTGTCTCCAATCTACATTTTGGACTTTCCAGTCCAGCACACAGCAGCTTCACTCCAGAACACTGCAGCTGGTTGTCACTCAGGTCCAGCTGTCTCAGGTGGGAGGGGTTGGTCTTCAGAGCTGAAGCCAGAATTTCGCAGTGCTGTTTTGACAGTCGACAGCCTGAAAGTCTGTGATAACAAATTTAAAGAACATTATTTAATCAGAGCAGGAGTATTTAGTTGTTTGGCAGCTGCATCCAATTGTCAACTACATTGGATTTTGCATTGAAGTTTTTGTAAAAATGGCAGAATATAAAACAGACACAAGAACACAGGCAATCTAGGGGACAGAACAGGACTCACCGAGCCCCTTTGCAATTTCTCACAGCAGGAATCAGTCGAAGGCGTCCCTCCTCGGATGTTCTGTATATCGTCATGTCAAGAACATCAAGAACCTCCTCTGACATCTGCAGCATGTAGACCAGAGCTGAGCAGTGAATCTCAGAGAGTTGGGTCTTTGATTTGTTCTCCGACTTCAGGAATTCTTGGACTTCTCGATGCACTGACAGCTCGTTTACCTCCATCAAACAATGGAGGATGTTAATGCTTCTGTCCGGAGAGATGTTGTAGGTGCTCATCTCTTTCAGGTTGTGGATGGCTGACTGAATGCTTTCTGCACTGTTCCTTGCCGGACCCAGCAGGCTTCCTAGCAGCCTCTGGTTGGACTCCAAGGAAAGACCATGAAGGAAGCGAACAAACAGATCCAGGTGGCCATTTTCACTCCTCAGGGATTTGTCGGTAGCTCTCCTCAGGAAAACATCCAGTGGTGGGTCACAGATACGGAACTCACCCCAGTCTTTTCCAAGAAACATCTCCAGCACCTCATTATTGCTGTTTGTGTGGCAGTGAAAGATATAGACTGCCGCAAGAAACTCTTGAATGCTCAGATGAACAAAGCAATAGACTGATCTCTGGAACAGCACAGAGTCCGTTTTGAGAATCTCTGTGCAAACTCCTGAGTTTACCACAGCGTCTGTGATTTCAAGTCCATACTGCTCCAAGTCTTCTTGGTAGAAAATGAGGTTTCCGTTCTTCAGATATTCAAACGCCAGCCTGCCCAGCTTCAGAAGAACTTCTGTGTCATTCTCTGTCAGTCCCAGTTGACTCACCTTATGTTTCTCTGCGTACTTCAGCTTCTTTCTCTTTGTCTGGAGTAGCAGGAAGTGTGAGTACAGCTCTGTCAGGGTCTTGGGCAGCGCTTGATGCTCATCTGTAGTCAAGATGTGCTCCAGAACTTTGGCCGTGATCCAGCAGAAGACTGGAATTTGGCACATGATGTGGAGGCTCCTGGATTCTTTGAGGCGTGAGATGATTCTCCTGCAAATCTCTTTGTTGTTGGATCTGTTTCTAAAATACTCATCTTTCTGAGGATCGGTGAAGCCTCGAAGTTCTGTGACTCGGTCGACACATGTTGGAGGGATCTGATTACCTGCTGCAGGTCGGGAAGTTATCCAGACGAGACCAGAGTGAAGCAGGTTCCCTTTGATGAGGTTTGTCAGCAGAATGTTAACTGAGGTCTTCTTTGTCACATCAGACACAACTTTGTCTCCCCGGAAATCGAGTGTCAATCTGCTTTCATCCAGACCATCTAAGATGAACAAAACTTTACAGACAGCGAGCTTCTCTGCTGTCAACGTCTGTAAAGCTGGATGGAAAACACAGAGAAGCGTGAGAAGACTGTGCTGCTCATCTTTGATCAGGTTCAGCTCCCTGAAGGAAAGTTGAATCACCAAACTGACATCTTGGCTTTGTAATCCCTCAATCCAGTCAAGGGTGAACTTCTGCACCAAGAAGGTTTTTCCAATGCCAGCAATGCCATTGGTCAGAACGACTCTAATGGGTCTCTGTTGTTCAGGTAAGACTTTAAAGATGTCCTGGTACTGGATTGGAATATCGTGAAGATGTTCCATTCTTGAAGCTCTCTCTAGCTGCCACACCTCATGTTGTGTGTTATCCTCATCAGTGTGTGCCTCGATAAGGTGGAGCTCAGTGTAGCTACTGTCAAGAAGTGTTCCACATCCTGTTGCTGCAGTTTCCTCCATTGCAAACTCACATCTTCGTCTGAGATTCGATTTATGCTGGTCTGACATCTCCTGCAGTTCAGCATCATCCTTAAGAACTAGAAGAAGGATAGGAAGAATTAATTAGGTTCAAAATCTACATCATACTGCAGAATAACGAACTCTTGATTCTTACATTTATCCAGATTGGTAAGACTGATTTTGATCCTTTCCCTACACCAGGGATAACAAGAGTCTCCTGACGGACCACTATAGTCCCAGTCGGAGGAGATGCACCGTCTGCAGTACTGCTCTGCCTCAGTATCGCCACTCCACTTCCTGTGTCTGTGGAGATAAATGCAAATGTCATGATCTCAACAATGCTGCAGAGACAATTGAATGCAACCTGCAGTCTCTCACGCCAGCCATTGGGCCTCATACATCAACCACGCATGAGCACACTGTCACCTGTTTTGACACAGAAATTGTGAGGGTTGACTGATAAATTGTGAGCTTGACACGTTATAGCAGTGCTCTTACCTTGTTTGTTCTGATTCAGGTTGGATTTTGAACACAGGAGGGTATCCCATGGAGTGCTCACTCCTATTCTCCAAATAGTTGATTTCTAGACAGTTGGCGCTGTTCTCCTCTGCCTCCTGACAGTCGCTCATCTTATCGGCTTCAGCCAGTCTGGAGATGGAAGCACAAAATATTCAGTTGATCAAAATCACAGAGAGCCAAATGATCTTAAACCCCAAGCAAAGTCGCCAGGAAGGAGACAGAGAAATTCCTTCAAATAAAGGTTGATTAATACGTTTTTTCTTCTCTCTTTTTCTATAGAAATTTAAAACATTTTCCACCATTGTTTTCCAGTGTGTGAAGAAGTCGTGCTCTCACTTTGCATGCTCTGGGTGTTGTCCTATGGCACTGTGGCGATCCGTTGTTGCCAGGAACATTGCTCTGTCCTTCTCTTTCTGTATTCTGTTGCTGAAATTGTAGACTGAAGCCATCGGGAGACACAAATGTGATGTAAGTCTGAGGACGAAGCACAGTTTCAGCTGTATTGAATCGATGCACGTTTATCTGCCTGGTTAATCTGTCACTCCGCTGTCCTAGGCAGGCACCCTCCAGTTCCCAAGCGGACGCTCTACCCACTGAGCTACTGCCTCCCCCAGTGCGTGACAAGTTCATTCATTTATGTTTAGAGGAGTCTCTTAATTCTCCACCGTTTTTATTCCAGAATCAGCAAAAGAACATAAGGATAACTTACCAGACACCAGACTCGGTTTGCGCTCAAAAACTTACTTTTACTTTTACTTGTACTTTACTTTTACTTTCGTTTTCGATCACCACCACCTCATCCTGCCTGGCGCCCGTCAGTTCTAAATGTCACCTCACGATGGCACTGTTGTGTCTTAAATCGCCCACGGTCATCGCTGTACCTCATACCGACAAGCAAGCACACACACACACACACACACACACACACACACACACACACACACACACACACGCACACTCTCTCTCTCTCTCTCTCTCTCTCTCTCTCTCTCTCTCTCTCTCTCTCTCTCTCTTTCTCTCTCTCTCTTTCTCTCTCTCTCTCCAGAGACGTTGTGTGTGTGCGTGTGTGTGTGTTGTATAAGTTTCACTTTTCTCCCTGACAGCAACATTATCATCTGTTAAAAAGTAGATATCCTGCTTGGTACCTGTGCCTAAGACACGTCACCCCAAGGACTTCAACGGCTACAGGCCGGTGGGGCTTGACCACCCTCGGCCCCTGGTGAGGCAATCAATGGACCCACTGCAATTTGCCTACCAGCCTGGCATCGGGGTGGATGTGTCATTGCCCCCCTCTCCAAAGATCCCTCTTCCATCTGGAAAAGGCTGGCAGCACCGTGAGAGTCACGTTTTTTGATTTCTCCAGTGCTTTCATACCATTCAGCCCATGCTTATGAGGGACAAGTTGAAGCACTCAGGGGTGGACCACCATCTCTCCGCCTGGGTTCTGGACTACCTCACCGACCGTCCTCAGTAGGTAAAGGACTCGGCAGTGTCAGTCTGACACAATGATCTGCAGCACGGGGGCTCTCCAGGGAACGGTTCAGCAAAGTGCCATCTGTAGTTCTCTGACGACTCTGCCATCGTCGGCCTCATCACAGATGGAGACGATAGAGAGTACAGTGAACTGATGCAGGATTTTGCATTCTCCTCCCACACCGGTGAACATCCAGGGAATGGACTTTGAGATTGTAAAATCTTACGTCTGAACGACAAACTGGACTGGTAGGACAATTGCACTGCTCTCTATAAGAAAGAACAGAGCAGACTCTTTCTGCCCAGGAGACTCCGGTCTTTTGGAGTGGAGGTGGGTCTCCCGAAGTCCTTCTTTGACTCTGTGGTGGCATCAGCCATCTTTTATTGAACAGTATGCTGGAGTAGTGGCATCTCAGCCAGAAGACTTTCCAATCAGCACCTCTCCCAGTAAAGCCGGTCTAATGATCACACCATGCATTATCCCCGATGAGCAATATGTAATGTATTCAGTCATTCATTCACCAATTGAATTTGAAACTTTTTTGTACTTAGTTGTATTGTTGTACTTCTGTTAGGCTCTACTTTGTTAGGCTCTTATTTGATCTTAATGGCCTTGATTAATGCCCTCTTATCTTAATAGAAATACAGCGTAAAAAGAATACAAATGTACATATGTAGTTAAAAGCATTCAGGTTTACTTATATACGTACAGGTTTACAATGAAATGATTTTCATATATACAGTTTTTCAATACAATGTATGCAAAGACTCTGTGAGTGTGTGTGTTTGTGTGTGTTCTGCATGTATGTTCTGAGCTAATAAGGAAACTAGAATGCACTCAGACAACGCATACCTCTTCCAAGGCCAGATAGTCCTCCACTCACGACTCAGGTTATTGATTTCTAAACCACAATCCGAGCCCAAAAATATTGACATTTGGCTGCCATTGTTGTTGCGGCACCACCATCAGATTAATAGACGTCACGTCACGTGTCCACCAAGTTGTTGATGTAAATGATAAAATCCAGAACCACAAGACAGCAAAGCAGATAAAAGGTATTAAAGGAAAAGGTCATACGCTGATGTCAAACCCTGACACCTGCCGACCGCAGGAATGTTTCCTGCTGGGAACACCGGGACGATGATGTCACAATGTTCAATGGGATTTCCTTCATCTGCACGCCCAAGCCCTTTACATATCGCCTGATCTGATCTGAATAGTGAATTGTGTGACCTTTATATGTAACAGTTGACCTTTACACACACAGAACATTACAGCTCTGTGTGTGTGTGTGTGTGTGTGTGTGTGTGTGTGTGTGTGTGTGTTTCATCCTGATACAGTCAAAGCGGTAATCACAAGATGATGAGATAAACACAAATATCCACACACACACACACTAACACGTTCGGATTATCTCACCTGTATCACATTTACACATTACACCCACCAGCAACCTTTAATGTCCTGAAGTTCTTCTCACCTGCAACTGTGTGAGTTTGTGTGTGTGTGTGTGAGAGAGAGTGGTGGAGAGAATGGCAGGAAGGAAAGAAGATAGAGAGAAAGAGAGGTTAACAATAGGTAATGTGATCTGCGAATGCAGTGAAATAATTTGATACATCACTAACATCAAAAGTAATCAACACACACACGAAGAATGGCAGTGAACGTTTTGCCTCCTAGCTAAACACACGCGCGCACACACACACACACACACACACACACACACACACACACACAGAAAAAGAGAGAGAGAGAGAGAGAGAGAGAGGGAGATAGAGAGAGAGACTAGCTGGCTGTGTGTGTGTGCCCATATAACATTGCCACTAATATCATCACTTACTCAAACAAATGACTTCATTAACTCTTTTATGTCCACCAGGGGGCAGATGAGCTTCAAAGCAGAATCATGTTACCTTTCTCTTCCTTTCATCTCCCTCCTTCCTTTTGTACTCTACTTTCCTTACTCATTCTTATGCTTTTGGGGTTATTTCTCTTTCTCTCTCTCTCTCTCTCTCTCTCTCTCTCTCTCTCTCTCTCTCTCTCTCTCTCTCTCTCTCTCTCTCTCCCTTCACCCTTGCCCTCTCCCTCCGCCTCTTCCCCTCTCTCTCTCTCTCCCTCTTTTTGTATCGATGGCAGTTGTTGAGCGGTGCGGGTGGGTATCGGTGTGTGTGTGTGTGTGTGTGTGTCTCGGGCGTAAAGCGCTACGAAGAGGCAGTGGGCGTGCAGCAGCAGGCAGCCTATAAAGTGAACGGCTAGAGCTCACCTGAGGTCTCACCTTCACCTCTCACCCTTTTGCTGAGGAGCAGCGCAGAGACGCAAAACACATCACACACATCCAACTGGGATTATTATCTTACTTCATCTTGGTTTTCTGTCATCAAAAAGTGAATTTCTGTGTGAGGAAGAGGACTCCATCCTGTAACAGGTAAAGTGATGGATTTCATGCTGTTTTTGCTGTTAGAAAACAAAAAGTAACACTCAAGAGTACGATTTTATTTTGAAATAATTGTTTAGTTGCTGTTAAACCAACCCAACCCACCAACCAACCAAAATACCGTTTTAAATACTTTTACCCTTAAAAAGCTTGATGTTTCCCCCAATTGTCTAATAAACATTAAACCTATAGGTCATCATAGTGTGTCTTTTACTAAAGAGGAAAACGAGACATTTACGATGTTTAAATCGAGGCAAACAAATATTTTTTAAATTCACCACAATGCTTTCAAACAACCCTAAAGTCTCGACATACAAACAATTGGAAGTGGAATTTGCTTTGATGTAATATTTATATATTTTATTTATATTTTTGTATATATCCGCGTACAGGTGATTTAAATGCATGTGCATGTTTACGTTTTTTTGTTTGCGCAGGCGTCGTCATGACGTATGCAGTGCAGCTGTTGCTGTGTCTCGCGCTGGTGCCGGCGTTACCCCGCGTGGAGGCGCGTGTCAGGCTGAACTCCATCAGGACGGTGATCCTCAGGGAGGGGCACGCGCTGCCCGCCAACCGCAGCAGTTGGGAGCCAAGCGTGGATCTGGCGGTACCAAAATAAACTTCTTTCTTTCTTTCTTTCTTTCTTTCTTTCTTTCTTTCTTTCTTTCTTTCTTTCTTCTTCTGCTTTCACCAAAGTATGATTAGATTTGATATGATTGTTATGGTAACTTATTCAATTAGTCTTAAAGTGTTGATTTTGTTTGAAAGTGTTGAAAGTGTTGACAACTACAGCTAATAACTGGTAACCCCTGCTGAGAGAGGACTATGTTCTGTGATTATGGTGTTAATATGATGTTGATGATGATGGTGGTGATAACAATCGTAATGTTGTTAATAATCATCTTCCTCTCTCTGCAGCTATACCAGTGCATGAGTGACCTGGAGTGCAGCGAGTGGAGCTACTGCCACGCCCCCGCCGGGGGCCCCGCCCACTCCCGCTGCCAATCCTGCCGAAGGCGAAAGAGGCGATGCCACAGGGACGGAATGTGTTGCCCCGGCAACCGCTGCAGCAACAGTAAGCTAGCATACATATTGAAACAAGTTTTTGTTGCTGCTGCACTCCTCTCATTCTGTCCGTCCATCTCTGTCTTTCCTCAGATATTTGTGTTCCTGAAGTAGACACCTTTCTGTCTCAGAGGATCCCAGATGCAGATGGAGGGATGAGTGCTCTATCTAAGAAGAAAGGATGGAGGAAGAGAGGAACAGTGGACAGTAAAGCTTCCTCTATCAAAGGTAAGGAATCTAGCATCTCTTTATGAATGTCACTTACCTCAAACAGAACATACTCATCTCATGTATCAACACTGTATCCTGTGTTGCAGGTCAGGTCGGGGATCCCTGCCTGCGCTCCTCGGACTGTTCGGACGGTTTGTGCTGCGCCCGTCACTTCTGGACTCGCATCTGTAAGCCCGTGCTGCGGGAGGGACAGGTTTGCACGCGGCACCGCAAGAAGGGAAATCACGGCCTGGAGCTTTTCCAACGCTGCCAGTGCGGGGAGGGACTCGGCTGCCGTGCACTGCGGGACCCAAACGCCCGGCCTTTGTCCTCATCGTCACTGTTGGCACTGGCCGCGAAGTCCAAGTTTGCATCGTCCTCACCTTCCTCCTCATCTCGCCACTCGTCTCCCCACACGTCTGTGTTGTCCTCGTCTCCTTCTTCGTCATTGTCATCAGTGGCAAAGACGAGACTACATATGTGCCAGAAAAAATGAGGACGGATGGAAAGAAGGAAAGATTAATGAAAGGGGGACCAAGAGGGGAAGAGTGCATGTAAGAGGAGAATAGTATAGACAGGAGGAAGGAGTACAAGTCCCTCTGCCAATGACTGAGAGAGAAAAGGAGCGAGGACTGGATGACCACACCTGTTCACACCTCTGAAAACGCCAAAACCACCCCGCCCTTTAACAGCTGTCCCAGATGCTAATTAGCTTCCTGTCTGGCTCCATTCAGGATCTGAAACTCAGATCTGGTTTTCCTCTCAGCGTCTAGACAGTCCCGAAACCACTTCCATATCCGGTTTTGCCCCATTTACGCAAACAGGAAAACCTTTAATGCTAAAAGACCCCAAACATGTCTGCTTCAGGAACTCAGGACACCAAATTACACCACAGAGAAACAAGCAAAACATGCTGTAACTAAGTACTGTATGGAGCCATTACTTAGCAATAGTATTCAATCGATTAATCTGTGTACAGTTTAATGTGGTACTCCAATAATTATGCAAAATAAAATGATTGTTGCGGTAGTTATATCTGAATTTGGTAACTTGTCAATTGGAGTGTTTTTGGTTTGGCCAGACGAAACATTGGCAAAAATGGTACAATTTTGCTTATTTCATTTATGTACAAAGCAAATTTGGTTTTGGATTATTGACGCTTTTGGAAAGTTGCACGGGAGGAAGAAAATGTAATTTGTTTGTTTGCACTGTTGTGGTTATTGCTGTGATAAACTTATTTTTATATAAGTTGTTGTATATTTTGGATGAAGTATGTCTGTTACTTGTCTGTTATATTTGACAAAGCTTATGTCAGTCTGCTTTGTTTTGATTGTAAAAGGAACATAACGTCTAATGTCAGACGCGTTGTGGTTACACTATTAAAAAGGATTCTTTGACTTTCATGTTTGTTTGTTTAGTTTGTACTCTGCTGCATATCTGTACCACTTTCTATAGGCTGATTTATAGCAACAACTTAACAGAACAGAACAGAGAATGTGGAACACAAGGGTGCCCAGGTAGGAACATGTCTGAGGCCACTGCTTTACTGTTTTCAATCATAGTTTGTGGGCAAAGATCAGGGTCACCAGGGGGGGGTTTCGGTTTACCTGTTCTGATACCATCTCCTGAATCATCACTCAGTCATCAGTAACTCCTTGCTTCCTTTTTCGCAAAAAATTTCAAAGTGGCAAACACACAACAACAAATGATTTAAAATGAAATCAAATGAAAAGAGTAATGAAACTGAAAAGTCCTCTAAGAAGTAAAACATGCTCACAATGGTTTCCATCAGATCAAAGGCTCCTTGTTTCTCAGCCTACGGCGAAATGTTTGATCCCAGAGCTTCAAGTTCAATTACAACATCATCTGAACCTTTTGCTCATCATTCTTCTTCTTCTTTTTCATTTCATTTAATCACTTTAAATTTGAACCCCGACCGTTGTTCCTTAAACGAATCAGGGACCATTAAACCCGGTGCAGTCAAACATGTCAGACTCAATTCTTTGTTTCGTTCTTTGTGTCTGCTAATAATCACAAATGCCTCAGATTGCGACTCCGTGTGGTTTATCAGGATAAACTCTGCGCAGATGACGATGTTTCTATTAGTGGCAGCCCCAGGTGCCGACGGCTTCAACTGAACCTCTACTTATTTAAACAGGGAGGGTAGACAGCATTCCGGGCTGCTGAATGCTCTTTATTCGTCCAAATCCTCAGAGTTTTCAGGCTGTCACACAAAATCACCGCCATGTGGTTTGTTAAAGTCACGAGTGCACAGGTTCTCTTCAATCTAAGATTAAAATCAAACGCGCACCTGTAGATATAGGTTGGTATGGCAGGTTGGTCTCCTCTAATATGAGTATTTACTTGTCTTGTGTACCCCTTGAGCTGTTTCAAACCTCCTAATGGGAAACAAATACTCATTATTGTAAACTTAAATGTGCCTTTTTTTGCAATAGCAATAATTAGTGTCATTTCCTCAAGTTGTTTGTTTGGCACACAGAGCGTTCTCCCCCCAAATTTGCCTGCGAAGTTGGGGAGAGCGTGTGTGTGAATGCAGGCATACATGGAATGAACCCAGTAGTATTGCTGGTATTGATCCGGAGAGTGTTGTCACCCAGAGTTACCCAGCTACCCAGAGTTTTTAGAAACGCACAGGACATTGAATTTTTTGATCTTCTTTTCCCCTTCAGCTGGACATGTATCAATGTTTGTTAGGTATGTAGTTTGTCCACTGTTGTTGTTTTTGTTGCTGTGAAATTAGAGCTAGAGAATTTCGGAATGTGCAACCTGCAAGGCCCTCATGTACTGCACATGCATGCTGTTACCTAGCACCCATGATTATGGTTCAACACCTTCATGATGTGGCCTCTAGAGGCCGCTGTCCAAGCTACAATGTCAACCACAGTCCAGAACAGCAGTTATTCCCTCTCTTCCGCTGTAACCATGTCCACCCTGCTCTTATCTGTGTAATGTGAACCAGCTCGTCAGCTTTACAGCCTCATAAAACGACAGATACAGACAGAATGAGTTATTCTTTAACCAGTACCACACACTCACACCCACACACACAACAGTACATCCTCCCATACCAAGCTGTGTCACTGTGTCTTCATTGCCTTCACCTGAGCAGGTAAGAGTCGTTTAGTAAACTTTTATAACTTGTAACACAGTTACATCATCAGCATACGACAGCACACCTATACAGGCTCTTTTAGGTTTGGCAAGCTCATGAATTTCCCTGTTGTGGGACGAATAAAGGATCATCTTCTCTGAAATAAACCTTTTCTGGACTCTGTCATTTTCAGCTCTACATTTTTTGTCTGTTTGGCTTTTTGTTTTATCTTTACTGAGGCTCAACATTATGCCAGCCAAGGTCTTAATTCCTGCCTTGGGTGAAATGAACGCCTTTGGTTGGATTACTTGATGTAGCATAGAGGCGAAGGAATATAGCACCGTAGTTCTACCATTTAGGGAGCCAAGGGACTGTAAAGATCACAGATTGGTATTCGTTTTGGGTCACCGCTCAAAATCATGTTGTTTGGGGAAATGTATCCATCCGCATTTTTTCTGGAGCAGGCAGCAAAGGAGTTGATGTGTCAAATATCAAACTTCAAGCAAGAGGCTGCAAACACTTCACTTTCAGTCTCACATTTGTCACTGTTAATCTGCGCTCAGGATCAGATTTTTGTCAGCTAAGGCATTATGTTGTGTCGATATGGTTAAGGCTCAGTTGAGTGACACATATTGTCCACAGATGGATCTCTGCTCTGAAGACAGTAGGCAATGCCATGGCAATGGCTTTTTCCCCAGCCTCATCAGCTGGGGTAATCGCCATGGTGATGGTAAACGGAAGGCGCTGTCCCTCAATGTGCTGTTGCTAGGAGAAAGGCAGAGTGGGAGGAGCTCTGTGGGGAATGCTCTGATTGGTCAGTGGATTTACAAACGTTGATAAACCACTAATAACTAAAATGACAGCATTGTATCAGCTATAAAATGGTTAATAGATTACATTTTTGTTTCGACAGGTGGGCAGGAGTTCCAAACAGGTGTCTGCTATTCTGAGGTTTCCATGACGACTGATTACCGAAGCCTAACCCGAACATTCCTGAGGTATTTCAGGAGGCAGGGGACAGAGTCAGACCTCACACTGACAGTAACTGACACGCCCCCTCTAATGCCCCGCCCACAGAGCATGTGTGAACTTTGCCCTGAGGGTGTGCACGTGCTTGTGGTTGTAGTGAGAGTCGACCTGCCATATGATAACCCACACCTGGAGCAGAGTGCACAGGTATGCACACACACACTCAAACGCACAATTGAAGATGAGCTCCCATAATGTAAGTCTGTAAACAGCTTCATGTTTATATTTAGGTTAGTGATAGTGATAGTAATAGTGTGTTTGTCCTCACATGTCCAGGGTCTCTTCGGTCCAGAATGGCACCATCACGCCATACTCGTTCTTACGCACACTGACCATCTGGAGGAGGCGGGGCTTCAACCATCAGTCTACTTAACCCAGGCCACTGAGTCTCTGAGAGTTCTATCCAGGAGGGTGGGAGGCGGAGTCTTCTTTATGGACAACACCTGTGATTGGCCAGCAATCAGAGGACGCCCGCTAAGGGACAAGCTGCTCCGCCTCTCTGCTGCGAACCATCACTCTGCTCTGAGAGTCAGGACAGAGGCGTAGCAGTATAATATGAGGCTTGATTAGTTCTGAGCCTTGACAACACAAAGTGAGCTGCACCGCTCTTTTGCCTTAATCGCAATACGGTCAACAACATGTTCTTGTTTTGTGTTCCCCATGTTGGGATTTGATTGGTTTAATGTGGATGATTGTGGTAATATTGTTAAACTGTAAATGTAAATATTTGTAGCCTTTGTGCCATTTTTGATGCTTAACCCAGGAAGAGTGGTTGTTGTTGTGGTAACAAACAACAGGCCTCCAAACAAACAAAGTGAAAGAATGAAAATATAGCAGAGCGAGCCTTTATTCCATGAGCTCTTTAGCAAAGCAAGATGCAGGGAAACAGATGATGTGGTTGCCGTTACTCAGTCTGGATTTAATCAGTTTGCACCATCAGAGCTGCTCCGCCTGAAACGGACGACCGTCTCTTCTGTATCCGAAGGCACTAGCTGCGATCATTAGCCACGCTAACTGCATGATTGACAGCAGCTCATTTTGTGGTTGTCTCGCCAGTGATTCTGACTGTAAGGCCTTTTTTTCCAAATTAAAGCAGCACTGTGCACATTGTGGTTTAAATGTTAGTTTGGGACATTTTGATGTCCAACAGATTATAAAACTTACTGCCTGTGAGTAGGGAGGATGACATGTTAGCGCCTGTGATCCTTCCTCCTCTTCGTACTGGCTGTGAAATGTGTCCTCTCAACTCAGACTGCACTCAGCAAAAAGCCACAATCCTTAATATGTGAAAAAAGTGTCTGCAAAGTTCCAAAGAAAAGATGTCTGAGTTACAGTACACCGTGGAAGGAGGAGAAGAAGGTTGGTTCTTATTTGCTTAGAACTTGTTCATAATATAGTAGGGAGGCAGTGGGCAGTGGCTCAGTGGGTAGAGCTTCCGCTTGGGAACCAGAGGGTTGCCGGTTCGGACCCCTGCCGAGGCGCCCCTGAGCAAGGCACCGAACCCTCAATTGCTCCCCCCTCTGCGAAGGGTGGTAAATGTAATGTAAGTCGCTTTGGATAAAAGCGTCTGCCAAATGATCGAATATATAACATTGCTTGTGTTTCCTGGGATTGCGTTCTCGCCCAAAATAGACTGTAGATAGCATTGTTGCACGGACGGGTTTGGATACAAAACATTCATAAAGTAGCTGAGAGAATGTGATTGGAGATATACATGCAAACAGGAAAAATAAAACCAAAGAAAATAAATGTTTACAAAGCATTAGTGTCATTGAAGCACAGCGACATTTTACTTGGGAATCCAGAGGATAGGTTCAGCTTTTATTGTAAACTATTGTCAAATTAAAGGCTCCATTCAATGATCTGTAGGCGTGTGAGTAAATGCCAATTATCCCAAGAATGATGCAACATCCCTCAGTGTGTTTATCGGATGGTGCAGTTGGTGAGGGTCGGAGCCCTGCACAGGCCCTTCCCCTTCACC